>NC_040016.1:18824097-18869097 GCF_000972845.2 Larimichthys crocea | reverse complement strand
ATCTTTTTTCTCGTGCAGCTGCGTGATACGTTTTACCCGTCCACCCGTCCGTTGAGCTTGGGTGGCGACTGTGGCGCCATCATCGCGACTCGGTTGATGCTGAAGGTGATACGCTGATGCAGCAGTTTATTAAGTATACTTGCACAGCGTCAATACAATAGCCTCGCAAACAATCTTTGTCTAGCAGATGTTCACTTTCTGTTGACACTGTAAGGAGAAGTGTTGATTCAATGAAGCCGAAGAGGACGTACTGTGCTGTCGTCTCTGCTTTCATCTGGAAAAAACATCTCAGCGATGCAGCACTGCCTTTTTTTAAAAAATTTTTTATCTGGCGGTGGCCGAAGCAAGTTATTTTTCAAGGAAAACAAATCGACACGCACTCACAAACAATGAGCCCCATGCTGGCATCACATGAGTGTTTCAGATTTTGAAAAGTATGCCACTGTCTTCCACGTGTGCCAAAAAAGCGTTTAGAAAGAATCCTGCAAAACGGGAGCGGGTGGATGTTTGGTAAAGCGAAAGCGCAAGAGTTCCAAAATGATCGTAGGCAAAGTATTTTAATTGAACCTGGCGGCGTGGTTTACACAGACACACTTAATAAATCACGGCCCAGCAGCCGTCATCACTGACAACTGATGTGTTACCTGATGTGCCCTCAGATTTTCATGCATGCACGATGAACGTATGAAGCTTTTAAGAAGATTTAAAATTGCGTACATGCTGTGGATCTGTGGTACATTGTAAAGGCTGCATGTAGTGTTTATAATATGCAATGACTCTCACATGTCGTTATTGTCTTCAAAGGAGCTCTGTCAATAGGTGGATGTTGGTATGACGACGCCCACCAGGCCCCTATAGTGTTCCTCTATTCAGACCTGTGATTGAAAGGGAAATCTTGTCTGCCGGCGTCCCTCTCCTTGTGCGCCGGGCCCACAGTGGAGCGTATAGACCATGTGTCGGTCTGCGCTGTGGGATACCCCTCTCAGATTACCGCCCTCCCTCCCTCTGCTGCTCCTCCTTCCTCCCTGCCCACATTCCCGACTCAGTCCATGTGCTCCAAACAGAGTGGAAATGGAAACATCCCTCTCCTTATACATGCACACACACACACACATATATATATTTATATATGTACTCATTCCTGTTGCGCAGTGGCCCATGCAGGACAGGAGTTGACGTGGAACTGATCGATGTAGATTATACACCTTGTGCTACATGCTTGTCTAGTCACCCTGCTTAGACCTGCCAAGCTGAAGGTTCAGTAGGTTTTTGTTCCTGAGTTGAGCCTGGAGTGTCGGGGTTATAGAGAAGTTGACGAAGAGGGAGAGGGGTAAGAAGGGGGTGTCCCCCCTTTAGCACAAAGAACCATCCCATCAATCACTTCATCACATTCGTGGCATAGCTGCTTGACACAAGCATATTCTGGTGCACCCCCCCTCACTCCTTTTGTCCTCTTCTTTTCCAACCCCCCCCCCTCCCTTCCCTAAATCTCGCCTCTCCCACTCCCCATTCTCTCTGTGATTTCTTTCTGTCCGAGGGCAGCGTAGCATGTTAAAAGGTTGCTGTCCATGACACAAATGCACGTACACACAGGCGTCCACTGTGTGTAAAAGGTTGCAGTGGGAGGCAGCGGGGCTAAGTGGCCGAGTGTGAGTGGGGCTCTTGTCATGTGCTGATGGTATTCCCTCTGAGGAATGTGGAGGAGAGTTTCCCAGTCTGGAGTGGTGGATTCCCAACTGCTGGATCTGAGCTTTTTAGAAATTATAATTATGGTCCCGTTTTTGTTTTTGTACGTTCATCGCACAATCGGTTATCTAAAAATTACAAGCAAGAACTTTTCAAATCTGTTGATGGGAGCCGCTCTTGATTTAGATTTCAGCCTCGATCGAGTTGATGACACCTAAAACAACCTTTTATTAACACAGGCATCAGAGGTGTTCAAGGTTACGTGCATCTGCATCACATCCTGTGAGTCCCCTGTGTGGCGGTATGCACAAGTTAAGTGCTGACATACATATTTAACTATTAAAACATCATCTGAAGAATTCCAACTTTTCCAGAAAAGAACAAATCCATCCTCCCTCTTGACTTTTTCTTCTGGGTTTGAGCGTCCAACAACATGGCAAGACTTTTGACTCATAATTCAAAAAATATCTTCGAGTAGTTTGTATAATTTGAGAGTTTGTTTAGTTAATGGGCCGGGATGTGCAAAATCACAATGAGTTCCAGCGAGAAAAACAAAGAAAAACAAACTTCGCAGCGACGTTTCGGTGCAACCCGCCTCTGTATTAAAGCAGCTATTGTAAACTCGGCACAACATGTCGACACTTAATGCCCATTGTGTCTTTGTTAGCAGTAATGAGCCAGGAAGGCTTACAGTATGTGTGAGTCAGGTCCCTGGCTGTATCTCTCTCCATTGTGTCCCGCTGATGACAATGACCGCCACTGTCTTCTGCGTGAGATACATCGCTGTCATAGCTTACATTCTACATGGTCCATATGCACGCGGCACAGCTGGCCCTCAGCAGCACAGAGGCCAATTCTGAACTCATGAATTATTTTGTTGTTGTTTGGGTACAACGGGGTCTGATTTCTAGCAAAGTGGGGAGGGAGAGCTCGAGAGACAGGGAAGGGGAGTTCTTTCCTTTTTTAGTGACAGAGAGTGACACATCTGTGTGTGTGTGTGTGTGTGTGTGTGTGTGTGTGTGTGTGTCTCTGCGAGATCAAACAGGCTTTCCTCTGTGGATGAGAAAGAGAGGAGATCTCTCCGTCAAACTACAGAGAATTGTTCGACGATAAACCACACTGATGACCCTCTCGCTTTACCTCGCGACGATCTCGTCTACCGAGCCGAGTTCGGGAACAGGTGTGGGCCACATGTCTCCCTCCGGTCTGCCGTGACCTCTGACCTCTCCTCCTCTTCCCTCTGTCAGACACTCTCGGGAGCCGCTTCGACGAGGGGGGGGTTGATCGTCGTCGTGCATGTATTTCACCGCCGGCTCCAACTCACGTGTGCGTGCATGTTTATGATGCAGAGGGGGTTACGCCGTGTATGTGTGTGTGTGTGAAAGCGGTCCCTCTTCACAGCCTTCAGCGATGAGGCAGCATCAATAATTCAGCAACACGTCGCAGAGCGCGATCCTTCACGCAGCGGAGCCTTTTCTCTCCCGCCGGATGCCTCGGTATTTATCTATCTCCTGTTCTCCTGTTTTTTATGCCCCCATTTTGTTTCTCTTACCCCCCTCCCCTCCCCTCCTCCTCCAGCCCTGCTCAGCTCAGTTCTGCCCACCCCGTCTCTCTCTCTCTCAGCTCTCTGTCATGTTTTCACTGCCAGAGCTGAGAAACTGTCAAACCTCTCACTTTTTCTTGCATTCATTAGTGTCTTTTTTTTTTCTTCTTTCCCCTCCTGGTTTTCATACTCCCTGACTTCTGATTTTCTTTTATGTACCGTATAAGCAGGGATTTCATTCCTGGTATGCCTGGTGTGTCCACTCCCACCGTCTCTCCCTCCCTCCCTCCTCTGTCCCTTTCTTTTAAAATCTCGTCAAGGCAGTTTTTCTTTTGAGGGGCCGGAGGAGAGGAGGCCGTGGAGGGGAGCTAAGGAGGAAAGGGTGTGGCCGCCCACACTGCAGCACTCCATTGTGTTGCACTGATTCCTCTCCCTCTCTCTCTCTGACACATCACATCATCAGAACAGGACAAACACGCATGTGTAAAGTCGCTGACCCCGTGTTCACCTCGCCGGAGAGACGTTGTTCTCTCGGTATCAGGGCCGTCCATTCCTGAGTACAGATAGCTTTGTGTTCTGTCATGTCTCCGAGGCTCACAAGACACCAGGGTTCCCGTGGTGTCAGAGGGCAGGAAGACTGCGAGAGAAATACTTGAAACACTGCAGGGCCATCGGCATGTCGGGAGGATGCTCTGATAGTCCCTTCTCCTCGCGGAGGTCAAAGCTCGAGATGCACGTCCCGACAGACGCTCGCACGGCGTCATCTCGGAGCAAAGACAAGAGTCTACTCAGTCATTTAGTCTGTTCAAACTGACGGCTGCGTGGGTGTGAGCGTGTTGTTGCAGGTAGCAGCGAGAAGACAAATATATATACCAGGAAGTTCAGTTTGAATAATCCATCCAGGTTGAGGGCTCATCACATGCCAAAAAAACACTGCTCAGCAGGTTGCACTCCTTTTTAAGTCAGGGTTTTACAGCTCGAAATCAATCACGGCAGCAATTTTCTTCAGTCGCCGTGCGTAGGAGGTAAAAAGCAGAATTGGCACAGTGCTACGAGCCATTATAATTGGATTGCAGAGTGAGTTTTTGGATGCTGTCGGACTGTGCTTTAACAAACCTTTGAGCCAAACTCATCAACAATGGATGACCTTGCGTTTGTTTGACAGAGTCTTCACGGCGGCACCAACATGTTGGTCTCGATCGATACAGAACAGTTCTTAAAATCACCCGGCGGCACTCGTTCCCAGGCTGCAGCCAGGAGCGTAGCTGACCCGTCCGTCCTCAGCTCGCTTAGCCACGCCGATCCTCAGACTGTGAAGACGCTTGTTACGACCCATGAGATGTTGATATTTGAGCCGTGAGGACAAATCGTGTGACTAAACAGGCCGTCATTACCGGGAAAGCAAAACAATAGCGTGTATGTGTGTTTTAAAGCAGCACAAAGGCTGCGTTCATTGTGTCGGGGGCGTCCTCAGGGTGACCTCAGGTGAGCTATTCTCAAGCCTGCAGCGGCTCACGAAGTCAGACTTTACCTGTGGGGATGATTTTTGATGAATTTCATTTTCTCTTCTTCTGGTTTTTTACTTTCCAATTACTGCCGAGATGTGCTCGAGGCTTTTTTCTTACAGTGTTCTGCACTGCGGAAACCGTTGCAGCTCAGTGTTGCTGGTCTTATTCGGGCAGTGAGCTCAAACTGACCCCGATTTGCCCGGCTGCAGGGAGATTAATTTAGTCTGATATATCGCAACCTCCTATATAAGTGTAGACTAAATCACACACCTGCCTTAGAGGAGGAGATCTAATTACTAACTCCTGCTCTTTGTGCAGAAGAAATCATCACATTAAAGCAGCTCTAACTCTAAAAAGTCTTTGTCTGCCTTACTCCAGACTGTCACAGAATACCAAGCTTTTATAGAAGTGTGAAAAGTATCGCAGTGCCCCGTGTTTCCACCCTGCCGGTCAGGGCTTTATGCAAGTTCCAGGCCTTGAGCTTTGTTTTTTTTGGAATGATGTCAGCCTGCACGTTGGAGGACTAATCTCCGTCCGATACAATCTAGTGGAGTTTAATAGAGTGTCCCTACAGCTCAGCTCATTTCCAAACCCTGCTCATCTCGGCCAAGTGCTGCATTAGCATCACTGGCATCTTTCTGAATGCTGACAACAAAGTCAGCATTTTTTTTTTAATGCGAAATGTATTCCTTTCATTTCAGAAGAAAATATTCAGCTTATTACTGAATATGAGTTTGTCCAAGTAGCGTGCAGACATTACATTAACGTAATCAGTTTAACTCTCACGTTAAGCCTGCTGATGAATGAATGACCTGATGTTATGAATCTTCTGTAAGCTCGTTTTCCTATTTTGTCCAGAGGCCTAAAATATTCATTAAAGGGGCCGATCTCTAATGGAAAAAAGTCTGAACAAGAAAGCTGGCTTTACTCTAGTAATGCTGTGAACTCAACAGTGACCCGAGTCCTCATCCGGACCAAACGTCCAATGTTTATCTCGTGTGGCGCGTGGATCAGTGTGTAAATGAACTTTCAGCTTACACCCTACCTGCCGTGACACTTCTCTAGTAATTACTACTGTCTACTGATCACATCCCGAGTGGCTAAACGTGATCTTCACAGCTTTAAAACGGCTCTCGCCGTTGAGATAAAGGACCCAATCTGGGTATTACGTAATGAAAGAGAAGCTGAAACGGTAGCCTACGGTGTTAAATTACTCAAAAATTACACCGGTAGAACGAGTTTGTAAAAGTTGTCAATTGGATCATGCATGCACTCGGTGCTGCTTGCATCTCATTATGCCCTCGCTAAAACTTCAGCCCTGAGGGTTTCTTTCCATTCTTTTGCTCAGTTTCTGAGAAATCGACCTCGATCTCAATGAGTCCTGACAAAGGGACAACCCAAAAAAGTGTGACAGACTTTTCTTGTCGGTCTACCTTCGACAGAGCACAGCTGTTTTTGTTGTTATGACAAAAAACTTAATGTGAAACAGCTAAAGACGAAACAATGCCGCAGAGAAACAGAACGAGGGGAGAGGGGGGGCAAAATGATCTCAGCTGAGCCCCCCCTGTGCTGCTCTTGCGGTTGTTTGTTGTGCTGAGGTGTTGAGTTGTCCTCCCTCTGAGCCTCTTCGTGCAGCTTGGCCCGTTTAGTTCTCCTCTCGGTCCCCTTCCACGTCCCCGTAGCCCTCAGACAAATCGCCAAATCGGTAGGTATGCGAGAGGCTGGGGGAATTTAACCAGCTGGCTGAATGTGATCTTCACTGAAGTCATAGTTACGGCCCCTGTTCCTCAGCGATGGCATATACCGCAATGCTACATTCTCCATGGGGCGAGGTGGAAGGTAGGGCGGGGCTCGGATCTCCGATCACACACACACCAACACACACACACACATCGTAGCTGTTCTTCACGAGAACCGATTTGGTATCTGCGAAGGTTGTTGTGACGGTCTGCCGCCTGGTTGAAACGGCGGCCATATTTCATTGGCGCTGGCCTGTCACCGCTGGCAACCCCCCCTACCCCGCCTTGACTCTCTGAGCTGTGCGCCTCTTGCAGGAGTGATTACACAGCACGCACATGCACACACACACATTACAGGCGTGAGAATGAGTTATACCTCTGGAGCGGCGTGTTGGAGAGAAGGGTTAAATGGATGCAGAAAAGGGGGGAGACAGACAGAGAGAGAGAGAGAGAGAGAGAGAGAGAGAGAGGAGGGGGGGGGATGTGATTGCAGTTGCTGCATAGGCTGATCCTGATTCAGCTTTTTCTGCCCCCAGTGATTAAGGGATGAGAGCCAAAGACTCTAACTCTCTGACTCATGCACTGTTCTCTGATTATGACCTACAGCTTTATTGGACTTTCTTAGCACAGTAGTAGTGATGCAGTGTACGCGAGGAGTTCATTGGTTGGTATATTTAATATCAACAAAATTTTAAAACGTCATCAGAATTTAGTAGAGCTGACGTCTCTAATCAAATATAAAAGCTGTCGATTCGTTTCCCAGTTGAACAGCTAATAGATCATTTGCGTGTACGTGTTGACGTGTGGGGAAATATAAAGTCGTGTATAAAGAACACACACACACAGACCGGCTACATCTGCATGTACCTGGCACTCCCTCCCACTGCATCACTGTGTGCCTCTGCACCTTAAACTCTCTCCGCAGCTCTCAGCCTTCCTCCTGGTTTTGTCGCTGTAGCTGGAGAAAGGTGTGACCTCAAGGCAGATGCGGCGATAGCATCTCGTGTTATCTACTCCCTAGTTTTTGGTCTCATCCTTTGTCTGATGGAACATATCCCCCCCCTCCTTCCATCCTCCATGCAAGCCCCGCTGCCTTCCACTGGCATCCGGATAAAGATCAGCAGCCATCAGCAAGAGATACGGCCTTTAATTCACGGTGCCGCCGCCCGCCCGCCTGCCCCCTCTCTCCTCTCAACTCTCACTATCGCCATCTCTACCATCTTTTCCTACGGCCATTTTCAGGCACGTCGCTGACGTCTCCTGGAATGCAGCGATAAGAGTTTGCTGAGTAAGGTTATACGTACCAGTCACGTACACATGTGCCGTATCGTCTTTTTTCTCATGTTTTTGTGCAGTTTGCTGCGTGAAAGACGCTGTCATGCGCAGCTATTAAATGACAGAGGGGAGGCTATTACACACTGTGTTGGGCTTCAAAGCGGCGGTGCTTTTCCCCTGTGGAAGGAAGGGGGGTTGGAGTTTGAATGCATGCACACGGAGCCGCCGAGGTTCCCATGAATCATTGGTGCTGATCAAACTGAATCTGACAGAGGATTTAAAGAAAAATGAAGAAAGTGTAAGAAGGGATGAGTGAACGATTGATGACTGTTTTTAATCCACAGTCATTAAGCTCGTCAGTCATTCGCTGTTATGACGAGTGTTGACCTGCTAATAGACCCGATGATGTGTCTGCACACGGAGGGTCCGCGCCTGTCCATCGCTATCTGAAAGTAGTCCCGTGTCTTGGACGATTCTTGTAATTCTCGACACTTAGAGAGAGCTCTCTCCAAGATCGTCGAGGTTGATTTAACTTACTACACACACACACACACACACACACACACACACACACACACACACACACACACACACACACACTGCCAGACAGACTGTGCACGCAGACAGACACACACTCGGCGGGCTTCTTCCCATGCTTGTGTTGTGGATTAGTCAAATCCCCTGACTGGCTGCTAAGCTGATTATTAGAGGGAGGGGGGGTGTTATGCACTGGTCATTTGGAAACACTGTGTACGCCACGCACACACACACACACACACACACACACACACACGAACACACGAACACACGAACACAGTGGGACATCTCCTCTTAATATCGTCTCTCCCGCTGTCTGAGGATGGTATAATATGTATCTGCGTTTTTGTCTGATACGTATCCATACCACCGCGGACAGATGGCGTAGATCACTATACTGTGTCATGGTTTGCATCCCTACGGCGGAGTGTGTGTGTGTGAGTGTGTGAGAGAATGTGTGTGTGTGAGAGATGAAGGCTGTTGGACCAGACTGAGGTCCAGATGGCTGTGTCCGGCAGAGACAGGAAATAGAGGTGACACCAGGTGGAAAGTACCCTTGAGGATGAACTACACACACACACACACACACACACACACACTGAATTGTAAGATTGCGTGTGAAACAGTGACACAATTAATTGATTTGTAGAAAGAATTTTGGTAAAAGATTAATTGTTGATTTTATTTATTTGTTTCTCCAACACAACAAGCTGTTCAAAGAGATGCTGTTGGCTCAGAAAGTTGTGACGAGCATTGATTTTTCTCAAGAAGAAGAGACTAAAAGAAAAACGACTGGTTACTTTCTTGATAAATGTATATTTTGCTCATCGCATTTTCCTAAAGCCCAGCGTGTGATCTCCTCAGATTGCTTTTTTTTTATGTGACCAGTGATTCAAAACGCAAAGATTTTCTCTCTAATTTAACACAACACAAAGAAAAGCAGTGAGTTGTAATAATTAAGGGAATATCTGGGATTTTTTCTTGGAAAAATTACTTGAATTACCAACTGATTTACCGCTTTAGCTCTGGACTAAACAAACGAAGCAACTAATCAAAACTAGAAAACCAGATTAACGGACAGTACAAATAATTGTTGGCTGCGGCCTTAATCTCATTTCATGTCCCTTCATTTATCCTCATTCCCTGAATCTGTGTGAGACGTCCCCCCCCTTCCCCAACACACACACACACTCTGTGTGTGTGTCTTCTTTTCTTCTCCAGACTGTGTTAGTAGAGCAGACAAGGGCTGTAAATGTAAGGAGCTGGTTAACTTTTGATAAGCAGCCTTTTTCATTATGCATAGAGAGCCCAGCCTCCAACCATCCAACCCTGCAACCCCGCTGCTACCACCAATCAGAGCATGTGATGGATGGGAAAGGCTGCTGGTATCTGGAGGGAGGGAGAGGTAGAAACATACTCCTGGAAAGATTTTTATATTCTATAAAACCAATGACCGCTTGGTAGAAGAGGCAGCGATATCAGTTTAAGCTGAAACTTGACAGTCCTATTGTCGTAGGTGTCTTCTACCGGTTGCTTGACGTGGGAGACTGACCCTCCTCCAGTAGCTTTTTGCGACCCTTGACCCCTGACCTGTGCTCCCGGCTCACAGAGTGCAAGGAACCCTGACGAGAGCCCACATGGCTCAGGCTGTGAGCCCACAGATGCAGTGAACACACACACACACACACACACACACACACACACACACACACACACACACACACACACACACCTCCTCGCTCCTTCCTGTCGCTGCAGATAAAGCATATCGCTAGCCAGTAAAGGGTTAATGACTTCCTGATCCGAGTAGTAGTGCAGAGGAATTTACCCCCGCTGAGTCCCCCCCCCCCACCCCCATAATAACCCTCCATCTCCCCTCCCTGTCACCTCCTTTTCTCTCTTCCTCTCACCGAGCCTCCTCCTCCTCCTCCTCCTCCTCTTCCCACCACGGAAGGGTGCAACACGGGCAAGTAGTGGTTTATCCACACAAAGGCTATACTTAAGGGGGGAGGTGAGTCATATCAACAGGCCCCTGTTGTTGTTATTTATCACCGGGAGATAACAACACAATACTAATCTGGCATAATAATAGATGGAGATTATATTATAGTCATTGTGACAGACACTGCAGTTTTAATGAGGCATACAGTTAATAATTTAATGTCTCTCCTCTCCTTATCTGGAGTACCCAGTCTGGACATTTTAGGAAAACACATGTACGTGCTTTGTTGTCGAGAGAAGATTGATATGTCACAAGAAAGTAATATTCCTGCACACAACACCCCTGTAAAACCGCAACTTGCCATTTTTAAAACCTGGGGTTGGATTAAAATAAAGCTTTAAATTGCTGGTAGACAAATTTTTATTACTTGTTTCAGACGTAGCCAGGCGAGCTGTTTCCTGGTTTCCAGTGTTTTTGAAGATGAAGGGGAATGAAACATGGCTTTATATTAAACAGACAGACACAAGAAAGCAGTCTATCTGCAGACACATGCAGATGCATTTCCCCAAAATGTTCCCGACTAATTCTTTCAGCGTGGCTGCTGCCTATTCTTTAAGCTTTAGCTCATTACAAATTACAGTGGGAAATAATTTTATAGTATTTCATAATCCATTGTTTTTAATCTCCTGGGTCGTCTGTAGTTTTAATTGGTGCATGCAATTGTTTGTGTGTTTGTGTGTGTGAGAGGTCGGAGGGTGTGTGTGTGAGAGGTCGGAGGCTCGCCGCCATGCGTGGCTGAAAGCATCCTCCAGTACTCGCTTCTCTATTATTATAAACTTGGGCCAGAAGTGAAATTTCCAAAGCACCAGAAAGAGACGGTGATAACTTCCTCCTGTTCTTTACTTACTTACACCCCAGCACAGCACAGAGTAGCTTATTTTTCCTCTCATATTTTCTGTCTCTCTGCTCTCCTGCACACAGAGCAGGTCTGCAGTGGTTTTGGCTTCAGCGGCGTTTTCCATGTCTGAAAGTCACTAAGCTCGTTAACTCGCCTCCTTAAGACGACACTGCTTTTCCTAAAGGTTTCAAACTCTGGGTGAGAGAGGAAATACCTATATACGATTTTTAGTGCGTGTGTGTGTTTGTTTTCAGAGGAAAGTCCAGACCCAAGGAAAAGACATTGGCTGGAATCTTTCCATTCCTGCAATAGTTTTCCCTCCAACACTTACTGTACTGTAATTCTATCTTTTCCTCTACTCCCCACTCCTCGCTCGCACTCGCGCGTGCTCGTGCGTGCACGGCGAAGCGATATTAGGCAGGCATGTCTGGAACTAATAGATTCCACCCCGCTGAAGAATCCTATTAGGAAATACTACCTGCAACCTGAGGCTTCACACTACCAACTCAATCAACTGGCTTAAAAAAAAAAAATCACGTCGAATAGCTCCGCCATCCACACACACACACACACACACACACACACACCCCAACACCCAACACACACACACAGCTTGTGCCCCCCTGCAAACCCCTGGCCTATTTTCTCTCCGTCAGTCGCTCTCCCCTCTTTTCCTGCCTGGTTTCAGGTTCAGAGGGTTATATTGGTGAACTCCACAGCTGCCTGTTTTTCTTCAGGCCCTTTCATTTGAAGAAACAGACACACACACACACACCTCAGTCCAACCCCCCCATCCTGCTGCACTCTGTCTTTACACACACACACACACACACACACACTCACGCTTCCTGTGGTTGTTTTAGTATGACCCTCCCCTCCCATGTGCTCCCTACTGGCAATGAACCGGTCCGACTGACTTCCTGTCTCTCTGTCCTCTCTTCCTGTGTGTACAGGGATGAATGGACATATTATTCACAGTGACGCAGTGCCCCCCCCCCCCATTCCTCCCCCCTCCTCACTCTTTTTTACACTGCTTTCTGTTCTTTCTCTTTTTCTTTCTGCTTCTTTCATTCTTCTGAGGACAATAGTATGAGCTCACAGTGGTACAACTCAAAACCATTACCCCCCCCTACCCTCTCTCTCTCTCTCTCTCTCTTCTCCGCCGCTCTGTACTGCAGTATCAGCCCCCGGAGCAACAAAGACCAGGCCTTACTGCATAAACACGGTGTGCATGTGAGCTCATGCACACACACACACAAACACACGAGCAGAATGGGTAATATTCTCTCTCGCCAGTAGCTAGAAATCGTGGTGGGATATCTTGAATTTCTTAGAACTAGTTAACTGTGTGTGTGTGTGTGTGTGTGTTGTGTTCCCGCTGTGTTCACTGATTACCTGGCACAGGTTGTGGGCACTAAACCTCAATGCTGGCAGACAGGCTTGTGTTTAAAGGATTATCCAGGTTTACAGTCTCATATTGCTGTTCTGGACTTTTTTTGTTTCTATCGACGGTGGTAACATCATTATTATTTTTATTAGAAGTCTGCGTCTGACAAACAGAGCAGCAGTGAAGCCAGATTATTTAAATCACATTAAAACTGAACGCGAGAGCAGCAGAAGTGTCGCTTAATAATCCGTTAATCATCGCAGAACGATGACAAAACTGTGTGCGCACACACTGCAGGTATGGTCAAAGTTAAATTAACGCTGCAAGCAGCGATGGTCGGGTCCTCGCACATGTGCGCACGTTCAAATGTGCATAATATCGGTCTTAATAACCACAAGAAGTTTCAGACAGCTCTGAGGAAGTATATGATAGCCCAACACTTTTGCCTGAAAATCAGCCAAAAAGTCAATGGAGGCATGTTGACTTTGACGCGCCATCACGGCCATGCCCTCTGATGAAAAGTTGCGATTTTGATAACTTTTCATTGTAGAGGCCTGAAGAACACACACGCCAAGTTTCAAACACATAGGATGAAATCCCTAAGAGGAGTTCGTTCAAATGCGACCCCTGGAAATGACCCCAAAAACACGAAACGGCCAAATTTGGAACAAAATGGACACCATACGCTTCGCTGTAGCCCGGGTCACCAAGAGACTTTTTTGTGCGTCTCGGTATGTTACATACTCCCTCAAAATTTCGTACACGTGGACAAAACCGTGGCGAGGGGCCCCTCCGAAAACATACATCTAGGTGGCGCTGTCGAGCCATTCGTGAGTTTTCGAGTACATATAGGCCGTCGAAAATGCGATTTACTTTTAAACTTTTGAAATCCAATAGGGCCGCGCACAGCGTGCCGTGCTCGGGCCCTAACTAGGATGTTGATGTGTAAACTGTAACGTATGAAGGACAGCGATCATGTTTCTCATGTGTCACGTTCTCTGTAAGGGGATGCATCAACCCGATCCACCGAATCTCTGTGCTGATGAATCGGATTATGTATCAGGGATGACACGATTGATCCGCATTGAATACACTTTCTTCATCAAGGTCGTTTTAAAAAAAGATTTGCCATCAGTTAACAGTTAGTCACTCACATGGTGCCGCTGACTCATTTTTCAGTGGCACAACAATCCCCGGCCTCACATTACCTGACTCAGAAATAAATCCACGCTGCGAGGTTAGACAGATTTTAAAGAGAGAACTGGTATCGCTTGAGTGTTTAGTATCGAGGGGGAGAGAAAAACTTGGATCAGTGAACTTGGAACAGTTTTATATTTAGCAGGATGGATCACGGTTCAAGATCTGCGACTCCAAAAACGAGAATGAACCTTTTTCTAAGAGTCATCTGTGTCAGTTTATTGTTCCTCTTTTGTTTTGTAGCCTCGCCTTCCCTCTCCAGCCAGTTTAAGCCTTGTCTCGAACACTCATCACGTCTACTTGTAAACAGTTGCCATGTGTGTGTCAATGTGCGCCTACCTACGTGTGTGTGTCAGCAGAACCAGTCCAGTAATAGAGGAGGACACATCTGGGGTGGTGGGGCTTTCCAAGATCGGCGCTGGATAGCTGCCGTCAAAACATCTCAGAGTGACAGCTTGGATCCACAGTGTCACATCGCTGTCACTCTGTGTATGTGTGTGTGTGTGTGTGTGCCCATAGCCCAGGGTGTTTTCAGGTATAATGAGTGCTCTCAGCAGTGTGTGTCGCTCCTCTATCTAGGCCAGCTCAGAACAGCGTTCAGGGCACCCATCACTTCTGTCAGCTTCCAGTGAAACAGACTAAAGCTGCTGCTGGTGGCATTTTCTGCTGCAAAAACTAGCTCCGGCTACACACAAAAAAAAAAAGTACTGTTGCAGGAAAAACATGACTTTCGGGCTCCTCACTGTGCTTGCCAATGTGACTTTTGGGTCGCCTCTTGGCAGCATTTTTTATTTTTTTTTAATTTTCATTTCTAGTTTCATTTCCTTCATCCGCGAATTTGTATGCGGCGACATGTCCGACCCTGCCTTCAGCCGTCAGCCCACTACAAAATTAACAGCAGGCCGTGGTGGTAATGTCATTCTAGTGTGGTTGTGCTGTCACCATTCATCATCTCTCTCTATTTCTGTCTCTCCTCTCTCTGGGTTGGGGTAAGTAAACCGATCAATAATGGATGATGAGGAGGGGAGAAAAAGACACAGGGCTCGTCAGATTTCTGCCTTTTTATGTGCATAGAAAGCCTTACATGTGCACACACACACACTCCTACACTGAGAAAACAAAACAGATCAACAGGTGGCTTCTGTGGCCCCGGCAGAGATGTGATAACACCAACAACATATGAGACTGTCGGCTGCCTGAGCTGGAGTTCAATTATGGCCAGAAATGGACACATCTCATGTACATGTACGCAGTTCTACGTCAGCGATGTAATGCTACACTAGATGTGTTTTCGGCTTGATGGGTTCCTTTCCACGTGAGTGATTGCAGATGTTGACGGTTTGCCACTCTGGAGGGAGCGTCCATGGTGATTCTGCCCTGTTTTTGCATCACTAGAAAGCTTTACACACACACACACAGAGAGAGTATGTAGACTGGTTGTTGTTGCACAAGAAAATAAATATCCTGCAGAGAGAAAGAGCTGCCTCAGGTTAGCAGCCAACTCTTTTTTTTTTGCCCAGTTGTTTTGCGTTTGCTTGTGGTATTAGTGGGACTGATGAACAAAGTGAAAAGTGTGTGTGGATGAAGCTTGTGCAGACAGAGCCAGACAGCCCCTTAGCACACTACAGACAGAGGAGGAGGTGGTGGAGGAGGTGGAGGAAGAGGAGGAAAAAAGACAAAGGGAGAGCATCAGTAAAGTAGAATCCCAGAGCCCGATTACAAGACCTGCTCTCATCTGCCTGGAAAATGTGACTGTGGCTGTCTGGAGGGGGGGTTTGTGGAGGTTGGAGGCGTCACATTCCAGTTCACATCCCACTCCTTACTGGCTCAAGGAGATGATGACCATTACAGAGCAATGAGACTGGGAAGAAAGACCCGCATCAGTCTTTTCTGACGGCGGCTCTCCTCTCTCTCCATCCCTGTCTCTCAGCTAACACTCGATAACAGCATCTGGATGGATAAAAAAACAAAAAACCCTTTTCCAGCTTAGTGAGGGGTTATAGGGTTAGCTTTGGTTGAATCACCCAGCCATATATTTTGTAAACGGAGCGTGCACTCCTCATCCTAACATGACTGTAAGGGGCCCTGAGAGGGGCTTGAGGGGCCACAGGGCATGGCCTCCACATGAAAATGACTTACTAGCCCCGTTAAACTTGCTTTTTAAACACTTAGGTCACATGGGACTGATGTTCTTCCATATATCCTCCGTCCCTCAGGCTGCCTCCAACGCAGATCACTTTGTTTTCTGTCACCTTCTTATAGATGGAGGGATGGAGGGCGCTTGTTTTCAGTCGCTGTACGTATGGCATGTGTCGGCCGTCGTGTTTGACTTAATTACAAGGCCGCCATCTCAAGGTTTTGCGTCGCAGCCTTGAAAGGCGGGACAAGTGACTCACACACACACACAAACATGCGAGTCAATAACACATGTTGTCATAGCAAATACTCACACCAGGTCATTAGCACATACACAGGCTGTGTGTATGCATTTATCTGTTGCGAGCGCTGTAATGGCACGGCGTTCTCTGGGCCTTTTAATCAGTATAGACTGATCGTGAGAGGACACAGCCGCCGGCTCGTGACATAATGTTTAGGTCTGTGTTTATGAGAGAGAAGTGTGAGACGGGAGGGGGAGGAGGAGCGGGGACTGGTCACAGACACATTTAGATATCCCACTTCTCTTTGTGGTAATGACAAACTGCACTCTCAGCTACTAAACACAAAAGGCAGCAGTAACAGTCGCTGTCAGCCCTCGCGGACGGCTGACTGTCTGCCTGTCTGCAGAGTGTGAGGTTGCTAGAGTCGGTGTGTGTGTGTGTGAGGGGAGTCCGGATTACACTGAAGGCAGGATGGAGGCCAAAGCCATCCGCTTTCTCTACGGCCAGCGTTGTAGAGGTAGGATGTCTGTGCCTAAATGCAGCTGCATATGCAAACAATTGGAGAAGTCTGTGTGTGTGTGTGTGTCGTGTCTTAACTCTTGCATGTGCAGCCCGCTCCGCATTGGCAGGCAGCTATGCGAGCATAACATTAATCTGTCAGCTGTCATCACTGATCCAGCTTATCATCATCACGTCCTTGGGTGTGTAAGATGCGTTCACATGTTGCTGCTGACGATTCGTGTGTGTCCGAATCTATAGCTGCCGTGGGCGAAGGACTTCTCCAACCCGTAGCCAGTGATTGAATATGGTTACTGAGTTGTGTCTGCACTGAGTGCACTCTATTAATTTGAGGCCAGACTGGAGAGCAGCATGGAGGAGGGGGAAGGGGGCGAGGAGGAAAATGAAAAGTGATAAGCTCGGATAAATGACTGCCTCTGGAGATCTGTGTGTGTGTGTGTGTGTGTGGAAGAGGATAGCCGATCATTCACACACACACATAGATGCACGCATGAATACGCTGATGTACGCTCACCCATAGTGGTCTATGCGTTAAAGACAGGTGGGAGTGGGGGAAGGGATTTGAGCCAAGACGCCAGACGCCAGACTGATGCGTCAGGGCCGTGCCAGGTGTTTCACTGGAGCTGGTCTCCATCCACATCAGCTGTAAAGAGGAAACGGCTTTAGACTTAATATCTTACACATTGTTGTGGCATGCATCTTAATGATAGTGCTGCACTGCCAGCAGTAATGTATGCAGCTTACTCCCCCGGTTGTACGGATAATTGCATGTTTTTTTCTTTTAGAGAAGAGAGGCCTTTGATTTAAGAAGTGCACGGTAACAAACATTGTGCGTTTGAGGCTCACAATGCACGGATTACACCTGGATTTGTGGTCAGCGTAATAAAGTTTAAAAAAAAAAAGAAGTTAAACACATCTCTGTCTCTCTTTTCTTTCACCCCGGCAGAGATCCGTGCCCAGCTGGTGGAGCAGCTCAAGTGTCTGGATCAGCAGTGTGAGCTGAGGGTGCAGCTGCTGCAGGACCTGCAGGACTTCTTCAGGAAGAAGGCAGAGATCGAGGTGGACTACAGCCGCAACCTGGAGAAGCTGGCCGAGAGGTTCCTCACCAAGACGCGCAGCACCAAGGACCATCTACTCAAGTACGAGGACACACACACACACACACACACACACAAGCCTGTCGTGTTCATATGATCTTTAGTAATTGAGTTTAGTCGTGCCTTAGACAGCAAATATTCTTCTCTTGTTGAGAACTCCAAGTAAATAAATCTTTATTTAAAGCGCTCACAAGATCGATGACTTCTTTCGCGAGAAAAGAGAAGTGGAGTCGAGAGGAAAAATGAAACTGAGGGATAATCGAGAGGGACGGTGAGGGAGGTCACACTGACGTGTGTCTGGAAAAAATACCGACTTGCATCACTCGGCTTTGCTTCCCAGTTTGAATGAACAAAACACCGACTGATTGAGCGCTTGTACATTTCATTAGGAAACTATTTCTGTTATCAGGGAGGTCCTGTTAGTCTGCACGAGCGTGCACGTGAGTGTGCGTGTGCATGTAACAGTACATTTTGCCAGAATAGGCCAGGTGGTGATTTTGTGCTCTGACTATTTTGCAGCGTCTTGCTGTTCATGTAACCTTGCCCAAACAGGGATTTTCTCCTTCTCTGTCTGTCTCCCTGTGTGTCTCTCTCACTGATGCATTAGAAGATGGAAACACGATGGTGCTCATCAGGTTTTAGCAGCGGGGTGTGTTCTTGTATAAATTTATCTGGCTGGTTTGTTTTGGTGGTGGAGAAAGCAGGCTGTATCGCTGTGGGGGAAGGATTCACTGAACTGCTAATGTAACCGTAAACCACACACACACTAACGCGCATATATATATATATTCACATAGAATACCACAGATAATAGAGGGCTTTAATTATTCCTCCTTTTGTCCGCGCTTCTCTTTTCGCAGGCGAGTTGGAGATTGACCAAGATCCACCGTCTTTTATCTCTCAGGATGTTTTAATATGTCAAATGCATCTTGGAGGGAGAAAACACAGGTTGATGATTGATCTGAACGGGGGCCGCGCGGCTCTGTTATCGTTACTGCGGTATCATTAACACATTACTTTCATTACTGTTATTGTTCCTTTCTTACATAACCCACGGGTGGGTGTCGTGATTTGTGGGACAGCCGTGCGTCATGAGTGATTGCTCGCCTGCTCTTCAGAATGGTGGTGTTGGCCGACCTCCTTCAGCTAGACACCGTTCCTCAATCCTCTTCCATTCGTCGCTCACAGAGCCGGGATGCAAGTGATGAAGCGAGGAGAAAGGAAAAGGAGCCCGTAGTTTTTTCCAGCTGGTGTCACTAAAGCATATAAATATATAAACGTAGGGGCAGTCGGTAGCGTACTGGGTTAAGCGGCCGCCCCGTGTGTGGAGGCTATAGTCATCGCTGCAGCTGGCCCCGGTTCGAATCCCACATCAGACGGCTAATTTACTCTCTCTCTGCCTCCTGCTTCCTGTCTATCTTCAGCTGTACTATCAATAAAGGCATAAAAGGCCAAAAAAATAATCTTAAAAAAAAGAAGTAATATATAAATGTAAACATCTTATTAGAGCAAAGACAGATATCGTGTATCATATCAATAAACAGGTAAAACACTACTCTTGATGTGAATCCGTCCTCCCAGTGAACAAAATCAATAGTTGTGCCTAAAGACACTAATGGATAATTTAGTTCACTGCTTATTGTTAAAATGAATTGTCAATAGAAGCAACATGTTTCCAAGAAAACAGCGTTTGAGTCGTGCTTCGCTGGAGAGGAAACACTTTTTTTCGTCACACTGGATCTTCCTAAATTACCGAAACTGTTGAGTAGGACCGGACTCTTTCCTCTTCTGCTTGTCTTCTTTCTCTCTCACTGACTTCCTGTTAATCACGATCCCCCCTCTACTGCCACCTTCCTCTTTTTTTTTTTTTAACCCTCCTGTGCTGTTCTTGTTCTTCTTTCTTTCTTCTGCATTGCGCACTTTTCCAGAGACGTTCATTTCTGTGCCAAACCCACATCCATATGCTCTCCGACACAGGCCGGCACAGACTGAAAGGGATCGATAGGGCCTCTAAACGAAACCCAATTCCAACCGAGAGGACATACACACATCTACAGCACATATGCCCTCCAGCTCAGATCAATACAGTGTGTATTGTGAGTGTGTGTTTCCCCGAGGTTGCATATTGGGGGAGGGAGGACGAGCAAGAGAAGAGAAGAGGGGAGGGCAAAGGGCAGAGAATAAAACATGGAGCTGAGCAGGTCAGCTACTACAGCTGCTTCGGCAGGTCTGTTCACGTCATAACCTGTCAGAAGGCCATAAACGATACAATTCACCGACTTGACAAGTGTTCCATCTTTTGCTTTTCATTTCTCTTTCTGCGTCTCTCTCTCCCTCTCTCTCCCTTCACTCTTCATCCAACATCTGTGTATTTAACAGTCTCCCTGCATCTGCTGCTGCTCAGTCCGGGTGCCACGCTGGAATTTCAGCTATTTTCCGGTTATATGTGTGTATTTTTGTGTGTGTGTAAATCTAGGTAGGTGTGTGTGTGTGTGTGTGCTTGTGGCTGTTTTCTCCGTACAGCCAGGCGTTGATGGCGCTCCAAGCAATGTGGGGTGTGAGGGTTGTGTGTGTGTGTTGATCCCGTAGAGACCCCTGGTATTTCTGCTATTTGGCTGACTGCGTACAGCAGCAGTGGTGGGGGGTTACATGGTTTAGCTTTATTGTGTGTCTGTGTGTGTGTGTCTGTGTGCGTCTGTTTATATATATGTGTGTGTGTGTGTGTGTGTGCGCCCCGAGGCTGACAGACTGATTGGTCACATGGAGAAGGCCTCACATGTTGCACAGGGATTCAAAGCCGATCCTTATGCTAAATATTAGGCCAGTTCCACTGTTAATAAGCTGCAGACCTTCATACAACCCATGGCTATGTCGGCGTATTATTCCAACGTGGTTGTTGGGATCTGATTCTAAACATCACACGGTCACATGACCACACGTGGACTGAAAGTTGCTGTCTTGCATCTGTCGTGTCTGTATTCGCTTAAATCTGCTCTCTGTCTATTTACATAGTTAACGGTGCCGGGAAAACTAGGAATTTATATGGAAACACCTTTTTTTTTTATTTGACTTATTAATATCTGATAAGCAAAGTTTAGTATCTGTTTTTTTTTTCACACGTAGCAACGCACTTGTTATTGTTTGTTATGTGGTGAAGCAGAGGGGAGGACGCGCTACACCTTCAAACTTCAGTTAAGACGACAAATTACAATCACTGTGTGCCAATAACTCCATGCAGAGAGGAAGTCTGTTATAGCACCAGCGTTTCCTGCAGCCTGGTGTAAGAACACAGTGTTTGTTGTAGTATTACCACAAAACAAGTGTAAAAAAAAAAAAAAAGTGTACTGCCTAAATCTAGAGATTTGTGAATCTGTATTTTAACCGAGCTTGGTTAAAATCTCACTGATACCCGATCTAATCGATACGGATGAGGTTACAACATGTGGGTCTTTGTACAATAAGCAAAAACTGGGAGTAAAATAGACAGAATATGATTATTATCCCAGCTCCACTCTCTGAACCCGTCGGTTGTTGTCCGATGGCCTCATCAGCTGATATACCTGGAATATTGATGATGGATATCCGGGTCTCTGCAGTCTGATTCAGCAATTTTACACGAGAATGACAAGAAAGACACTTTTCTCTATAAACAGATGTTTGCATATGAAATCGGATAATCGAATAAAAAGCTCCAGCGGCTGAATTCATCAGAGAATTCTCTGTGCCGTGTTATTTTGCTCTCCACGTGGACTGTTTACTTTCATGCAAACCAAAGCTTAATCAATTGTGATTGATCAGCAATACTCCAGTTATCCCGGCTCTAATTGTACATTGTGCTGATATTTTATATTTTGAGTTTCTACCTGTTCAGCTTGCATCAGTTGCACAACACCGCCTGCAGCGATGCCCTGTGTTTTGATCCCAGATCTAAAATGACCATTTAGCATTTTCTCTTCCGACGTGAGTCACAGGCAGCACGTGACCCCCCCTCCCCGAGGACTGACTCTGTTCCCAGCGTGCACCACGTGACCTTTTCGGAGGGGCCGGTGACATTTCGGTGTTTACCTTACGACAGCCGAGAGGGATCAGAGAGGGCGAGGTGATATTTCACCTGGTGCCGCACGCGTGCACCGTTGCCATGGTGATTGTGCCCGGTACACTGATGGTGAGATGTCCGCATCGGAGGCAGAGAGGCCAGAGGCAGTCGCCTGAGTAAATAAGAGGAACTGCTGGAAGACAAACTTTGTGCAACCAGTGAAGACAGACATGCCGGAAAAGAAACAGACAGTTGGAGCAGAAAGTGACACAAACACACATGACCGCGGTTCAAGTTTAGCATATGACACACAGAGAGTCTTCGGGGTTTCGTAACATCTTTTTTTTTTCCTTCCCTTTAGGTCATTATTGTGATTACACTCAGTTAGTCATCTGACCATCTGACCAGTGACAGCCAGTACCAGCATATCACATCACGGTCTATGACTCATCTCATCGGGCTCTACTTTCCCACACACACACACACACACCTCCCCACCCCTACCCCCACTCTATACCCCTCGGTCAAAGACTTTCTCTGTCTGTTTGATGACCTTGTGTATGCTTGGGTCACTGCTTTTCCTGACCCTGGTGTGTGTGTGTGTGTGTGTGTGTGTGTGTGTGTGCGCGTGTGTGTGTGTGTGTGTGTGTTGTGAATGCCTCGCAGCTCTTTGCTTGTCTCTATCTAGTTAAAGCTGCTTTTAACTGCACAAAGAGCATCTTTCATCCACTTACACTCACCCGTAATCCATTTTACCCACTAGATCATCCATGGATCATCCATAACACGTACTGTACACACACACACACACACACACACACACACACACACACCCTCTGAAAAGGGCTTGTGTTGTCATGTAAGCGGAGCATTGACAGGCCTGCATTTGTGTAACTGCTTTATGAGCACTCGAAACAAAGACAATGAAACAGTATTGAGCCATTAGACTGCTAAGTGAAATCATTACAGGCTTTAAATCTCTCTCTTTCTGTCTCTCTCGTTCCTTTCTGCGACAGCTGTGCTTGTAGGGGAGTCTTGCCTCTTCCTGCTGGGTTTTGTACCCTGGCTGAATCCCCTGTTTGGGCTGGCTCATCAACCCTGTGTGTCAGTGTGTGTGTGTGTGTGTGTGTGTGTGTCTTAAGACAGAGGAGAGGGTGGCTGTTTTGTTCATAAATCTGTCTGGGCATTAATTCCCTCCCTGTCTTTTATCCAAATGGCTTGTCTCATTCTTGTGAAAACAGTGTGCGAACAGTGCCCGTGTCTACATTTTACATGCAGTGTGTGTGCGTGCAGATCTATCAGCTGCATGAAAGGAGGGAATTAGCAGACGAAAGAGACTTAATGTTAGTCGTTTATCTAAAAAAAGATGCTCGGAGGTTACTGAACGCGTCTTTAAAAGTCCTCCTCGCTGTTTTCTCTGTGCGCAGGAAGGAGCAGAGCATTTTGTCCCCGGTGAATTGCTGGAATCTGTTGCTGCTTCAGGTGAAGAGGGAGAGCCGAGACCATGCCACCCTGTCCGACCTCTACCTCAACAACATCATCCCCCGCTTCGCACAGATCAGCGAGGACTCAGGACGCCTCTTCAAGAAGGTAACCGCCTCGCTTCTGGATCTAAAGTTTTCATGTTTTAGAGATGTTTTAAAAGGGTGCGGAGGGTTAGTGTCCACCTACATCGAGCCTAATCATCCAATGAGATGTACGTGTTGGTAGATGGAGCATAAGGATATGAAACACAGGCACAAACTAGATTTTTAAGCACCTGGTTTCACTTCACATTGTAGAAAAGCTGAGCCACTGAGTGAGATTTAAGTTTTATGAAGTCTTGTATATCACACTAGAAACCGATACGTTGAGTCCATGTCATATTCTCGCCCTGTCCATCCATCTCTCTCCGCCATCTGTTTTCCATCTTTGACTGATTCATTGACTGACGGCGAGTCGGCTGAACCTCCAGGCCAGGAGAGGCTTATGTTGCCTGTGCGTCTCACTCGGTAGCCTCGTCCTTGTCTCATCTGATCTCTTGATTTGCTAGTCTGAGAGAGAGAGAGAGAGAGAGAGAGAGAGAGAGAAAAGGATGCTGAAAAAGAGATGTGGAGAGAGAGAGAAAGAGAAAACGCAGAGGGAGGATGAAGAGATTTCTCTGGAGATCAGAGCTTGAAGAGCAAATACCAACCCTAACTCCTCCCCTGGGAGACGCTCGTTCATCTCCAGCGAGGACACATCAGACCAAACACACGGGCTCAAAATCATTTGTTTACAGAAAACCGCTTTCCCTTTTTTTTGTTTTTTGACGTCGTGCATGATTTTCACAGTGATAACATTCCCCGCGAGGTGAGGCAATCCTCTCTGAAGAGGATGAGTGCTTCGGGTTTAAAATTAGAATATTTTAAGAGTTTAAGGTAAGAGAAGAATGTGGGAAGCCCTCACGAGCGTAGAAGGCGAAGTGAAGCAGCCTGTGTCTGGAATGTGATGGCACAGGCTGCAGATTTCCAAGCCGATAGGTTGTCTTTGAACTACACTTCGCAGGCGATCAGGAACACGCTCTGCCTGTCTCATACAGCCGGTACAAAAAAAAAAAAACTTTCTCTGCTATTTTTCTCACTCTCGGTCCAGTCATTGATTTCTATTTGGATTGCGTTGGTTGTTCTGTGTTGTCACGAGGGCTGCTTAAATCATGTCTGGGTCATAAACAGCCTGCACACACGCACAGAGAATGCTTTAATGGCTAATTAAGTAGATAATTAGTTCATTTATAACATTTCCAGGCAGTGGCATGAATACCAGCAGTGCCAGGGGCCATGACACACACACACACTCAGTCAGATGAACATCACGATCCATATTAGACACATTCATCTCAGCCAATGTGAAAAGTCGTGCAGAATGATACTGTCAGCACAGTGGGAGTGTGTGTGTGTGTGTGTGTGTGTGTGTGTGTGTGTGTGTGTGTGTGTGTGTGTGTGTGAGGACGTGCTAATGAGTCAAACTCTATTAATGAACACGCGGTTTCAACCTGGACCGCAGCCGGTCTAATGAAGCGCGCTAGTTGCTTGTTTCTGTGGCGGTCTCGCCGAGGCCAGACGGGGCGACCACAGGCAAGACGAGAAGTCCAAAGGTCACGATCGGCGGTTGATGGATAGGACGGGCTCAGCCACGGCTGATTGCTTTTTGATTGGCTGTAGTCCGGCGTGCTTGTCACCTAATCTGAGCCTCCTGCAGCACTTTAAAGAGCGAGTTATCCCCTTACACTAAATCTCTTCCCTCCCTCCGCAGCATAATATACTCCTGTGTTCCTGACCCTTCTGCTCTCTGTGATTCTTCCCGGATAGATTTCCTAATTATTCATTGTTTTCCTCCGTCACCAGCTTCTTTTCCCGTCACATTTATTTCAACTTTCCCTTTTTTTGTGCCGTCTCACCTTCTGCAGAACACAGATGCTCAACATGCACTGGCCAAATCTGTTCTTGCTTTTCTACATTCCTTAACTTTTCTTTTTTTTCCCCCCAGTCTTCTTTCTTTCTTTCTTTCTTTCTTTCTTTCTTTCTTTCTTTCTCCTCCTCTGTTCTCTTACCTGTGTGCACGCATGTGGCTGCTTTGTAGTTTAAGCCTCTCTCTGAATGGTGTCCTGTTTTTAAAAGTCGGGGAGAGTCCCAACATATTTGTTCAAACGCGTAAGAAGGGGCTGTGAATGCATGTTTGTGTTTGTGTATGTGGAGTCTACTGATCTGTGGGTTGCCGTGAAGTCATCAGTGACTAGTGACTTCAGGCAGTAATGTCTGGAGAATGGTCGTGCCTGTGTTACTCCCTCTTTAGTCCCTTTTTCTCTTCTATCTTCTGCAGCGTTGTCATCTTGCCCTCTGTCTTCGGCTCTGTTGTCCTCGTACTCGTCTGTCTTGCTTGTTTTTCCTCCTCCCTGCCAGCATGCAAAGATCAGTATCTGCAGCTTCCTCCCTTTTAACTTCACATCCATCAAGTCCCTCACTACCTTGTTCTTTTATCTGGAGAAGTGACTCCTCCGCTGCTGCTCAGCCAGATAATCTAGTCTTGATTGATGCCGGTGTTAGTCGGTCCGACCACGTGGACCGAGACAGATAGATGAGCAGGTAGACGGACAGATGGTAGGGGGCTTCAGGTAATGACTCCGAGCTGATGGTTGATGCTCTTTATTCACGTGAATCTGTCTTTTTTTGTCTCTTCAGAGCAAGGAGGTCGGCGTGCAGCTGCAAGAGGACATGATGAAAGTTCTTAATGAGCTTTACACGGTAAGAGAAACCGCAGAGATGGCGATCGCAGAAGGTGTCGCGATCTCTTGCATCTCTCACAGCTTAGTTCATTCATCAGGATTAGCAGCCTGTTCTTCACAAAAAAAAACTGCTATTAACTCGAGTGGCTTATTTCAAAATATGAATATACAAAGGACTCAACTACAAGTAAAAACTCTTACACAGATATCAAAATGTAAGCAGACAACACAAACCCTACAAGGGTTCAAGATCCTTGGCTTGTGGGGTAACTGTTGTCTGGTCTGTCCACCACTTTGACACTGACTGAAATATCCCAACACCTAATTACAGGATGAAGCACGGTGACTCTTTTCTCTAGCACCATCAGCAGGTTGACATTTATGGTTTTGACTCAAATTCCTTGCAACCGTCGAACGGATTGCCGTCAAATGACCTGCAAAACAAAATGACATCCCCATCAAGCTCAGCTATAATTTGTGTTTTGGGCTATTTAGTGAATGTTAGCTGACATGGTAAATCATGGTCATCGTAGTACAACGTGATAGCTGGCATTGTCACTGTGAGTGTGTAAGCTTTGCTGGTTGATGGTTAGTATTTAGCCCAAAACACTGCTGTGCCTAAGTACAGCCTGACAGAGCTGCTCGCACGCATGTTTTATAGAGCGATTTAACAGATTACATAATATATACGGCTCACTCGTGCTTCTGTTGTGAGCGTTGGTACCGATCAGACTCTCTGATTTGATCGTTGACCTTTCAGACATCGTGGCTGTCTGTTGTTTTTCGTCTTCTCACGCTGTCAGGGGGCATCGTAGCGTCTGGTTACGAAGTCCGAGGTATTTGCCAAAAAGGACCGAGGCAATCGGGCTGTGTTTCTCTGCGTCTGTTTGTGTACGCGTGTGGGTTTTCAACGTTTCCTCCCGCGGCACAGCTCTGAGAAGCAAAGCAACTATAGCTTCGGCTCAGGCCAGGCCCATAAAAACAGGTCTCATGCTGTAATTATAGTATATAGTAAGAGATAGAAATAGATCTGGTTTTGAGTGACGTGCACATGCTCACATGCGGACTCATAGACCCGACCAGTGTGTCTGGCTGCAGTGTTGTGGAAGGGTTTGAGCAGCATAATGATGGCTCTGGTGGTGGTGACTGGAATAAGGCTGACAATGCACACACACATTCGTTTCATGTGTTTAACTCTTCATGTCAGACTCATACCACCATGTCCAAGCCCGGTCATGTTGTAGAGTGGAGGAGGCCGACTGTGTGACTCATTCCCTGCAATGTTTTTTGAATGCCAGCTCTGGAGGTTCCTTCCAAAAAATCTCTTTTGTAAACTTGAGCCTTCACTCTCCTCGTTATACTGCCTGGCGTAATCCCACTTTTTAAAAAACCAGAGCCAAAAAAAACTGAAGTAAGAGAAAGAGGCTGGAAGAGCCGCACGCTTAATGTTTGTGTGTTCCTAGGTGATGAAGACGTACCACATGTACAACACCGACAGCATGAACGCCGAGTCCAAGCTGAAGGAGGCGGAGAAGCAGGAGGAGAAGCAGATGGGGCGCTCCGGTCGACAAGACGACCGCCAGACGCCACGCTCCCCCGACACCTTGGCCAGCATCAAGAGCGACGAGAAACCCGTCCGGCGCTCCAGCGTCAAAAAAATCGAGAAGATGAAGGAGAAGGTGAGCGTGGGCAGGACCTCGGGCTCCGCCTGTTGTTACTCTGGTTTACAATGTGTGCGTCTCATGACTGATTCATGGCTTATTCCTAACCTCGTCTACTACAACAGCTGGGGCCTGTCACAGCGACATGATTCTTCACTTCTTATCCGTTAATCAATACAGAGGCGTTTTTACTCCTAACACTATTATCCCTCTCTCTCTCTTCCCTCCCTTTTTCCTACCTGTCATCACCTTTCCTCTCTAATCTCTTCTTCTTTCTTTCCTTCTCACCTTTTTTACTTTTTTATCTCTCTTTCCTGTCCTATCAGAGACAAGCGAAGTACACAGAGAACAGGCTGAAGGCCATAAAGGCCAGGAATGAGTACCTGCTGGCTCTCGAGGCCACCAACAGCTGCGTCTTCAAATATTACATCCACGACCTCTCCGACATCATTGACGTGAGTATAAGCGCACTTACTATTACTCTGTGTGTGTGTGTGTGTGTGTGTGTGTGTGTGTGAGTCTGTTTTGCAGCCAGCGGCCCCTCAGCGAGTCTCTTTGCATTAGCTTCAACACTCCTAATGAAGGCAGTAGACTGGTCTCCCTCTCTGCTTGTTCTCTCTCTTTGTCCTCACATCAGAGTGGTGTTGTTGTGCCCCCTCATCCCCCTTTCACCCCCACCCTCTTCTCCAACAAGTGGCCGAAACATCTAGACAGCATGGACGCAGTTCATTTCCTGCTGGATTTAAAAAACAAACAAAAAAAAAAACACTGGATCGTGCAGTCGAGCAGCAGGTTGCACTGACGCAGACAAATTTGCTGTAGTCGAGTCTAGGCAGGTAGCAGCAGAAGGATTCAAGGATTCAAGGATTCAAGGTTTTATTTGTCATTACAACACATGTAGACATGGGATGAAACGAAAATTGGTTTCCCCTGGTCCCGGAGCAGCCCGATATCAAATATCAAATATAAAAAGTAAAAACAAGTATATATAATATATATAGAGAGATATATATTAGAGATATATATATAATATATAACATAAAATATAAAAGTAAAGGCAAATTTAAATTTAGAGAAAAAGTATATACAATAAATAGAAAAACAACAACAGTATAACAGCATGGTGAGGTAGTGAGATGTGCAAGTGTCCAGGTTGTGCAACAACTGCATTGTGCAATTGCAGTAATTGCAGAATGAGGAGGAAAACAAGCAGATAGCGACCGTGTCCGATGGACTGATGAACGGATCACATGTAAACTTGTAAATCCACCTGATCTAACGTTTGTACTGTGCTGGCTTTAAGGTTAGAGAGGGCTTGTGTCACCATTTGATCCGTAAACGAGGCCTCCAACTGATCAGATTATCGTTGGGAAGCTTCTAGGTGAAGTGTCGTCACGTCGTGTATTTATGTATTTTGTGTGTGTGTGTGTGTGTGTGACAGTGCTGTGATCTAGGTTACCATGCCAGCTTGCAACGCGCCCTGAGGACCTACCTATCTGCAGAACAGAACGTAGAGACGTCCAAACACTCCGGCCTGGAGACACTGGAGGGAGCCGCAGAGAGTCTGGAGGCCAACGGGGACAAACAGAAAGTGATGGAGACCTACAACAACGTCTTTTGCCCCCCGGCTCGCTTTGACTTCCAGTCCCACATGGGAGACACGGTACAGTTTTTCGTGCATGTTATTTTTAGGTTTGCCTTTTTTGAATTCAGTAATATAAATACCTTTTAATTTATGCTGAAGTCTGTGTGCGCTGGGAAGGGCAGAATGTTTTTGGGATGCGGTTATCTCCAACTGTCTGGTTTTTCCACTGTGTGGGTGTAGATGGGAGTGATGTGCGCACAGCAGCCGGTGGAAGGCGAGCTGCTCCAGAGGTGTCAGCAGCTGCAGTCCCGCCTCTCCACACTGAAGATTGAGAACGAAGAGGTCAGACATCTATCTGCCTCTCTTAACGTTACTGATTCGTCCTCCTTCGTGTGTTTTAATCACAGCCTCGCTTTCTCCTCCCTTTCCTTTTTTTAAACTGCCCCATCAGGTGAAGAAAACCATGGAGGCCACTCTGTCCACCATCCAAGACATGGTGACGGTGGATGACTACGACGTCTCCGAGTGCTTCCACCACAGCAACAGCATGGAGTCGGTCAAATCCACTTTCAGTGAATCCTATCTCAGCAAGCCCAGCCTGGCCAAACGACGGGCCAATCAGCAGGAGACTGAGCAGTTTTACTTCACGGTCAGTGGCGGTTACGGTCATCAGCGATTTTCTCCGTGGGATTAGTGGGATCAGGCCCTCTTAATTGACAGATGTGTGAGTACATGTGTGTGTGTTTTTGTGTGCTGTAGAAGCTGAAGGAGTTTCTGGAAGGAAGGAACCTGATCACCAAGCTGGAGGCCAAGAATGACTTAATCGAGAAGACCCTGGGAGAGAGTGAGTGGGACTGTTATAGTGTCCTTTAGACATTGTCCTTGTCTGTCCTGTTTGTCTGTGTGTGTGTGTTCATGTGTGTGTTTGTGTGTGTGTGCTGGGAGACCCCCCCAGAGTATGATGATGAAAGATGGATCCAGGAACGAACTGGTAGCCAGAGGCGGAGTAGGAGGGAGCAGATCAGAGAGATGAGTGGTTTAGTGGGACACATTAGGGCACATGCAGGGGAAGCAGAGTGAGTTTAATATATCTAATAATCATAAGCTGTGAGTGTGTGTGTGGGAGTACACAGCTCAGTGACCATATGTGGATGCAGCTGTGTTTTTAAGTGTGTGTGTGTGTGTGTGTGGGGAGGATTTCCACAACCTTACGGGAAAAACCTCTCCTGAACGGGGTGTGTGTGTGTGTGTGTGTGTGTGTGTGTGTGTGTGTGTGTGTGTGTGTGTGTGTTCGTAGCTTCAGTGGGAAGTTTCTGTCCCCGTTTCCTCATGTGTCCTGCTTTACTATAACTGTTTCTCTCTCTCTCTCTCTCTGTCCCCTCCCCCCTTTTCCTGTCTCTCTCTCCTTTAGGTCAGAAGACTGACTGTTGCCTTGCCAGGTAGGTGTGGTGAAGGAAGGAAATATGCTCACACACACACACACACACACACACACACACCACGCACACACACTCGTGGCGTATACCATAGCAGTGTTTAAACTTGATTTCTTGGCAACCAGAGGTATTATTTTCCCCGTCAGTGTTTATGGATATTCTCAACACATGTGCATATGTGTCTGTGTATACAAATAGAGCGTTACCAGAGTTAGTGAGTATAAATAGACTTTCTCCGGAGACATAATGACAGACTGGCGTTTCTTTCTCTCCCATCTCTCTCTCTCTATCCGTCTCTCTCTCTCTGTGCAGCGGACGGAGGAACTCGTCGGTACGGAAACAGGTGATTATCTGTTTGTCCGTGTGTGTGTGTGTGTGTGTTTGTTTCTGGAGCTGTCATCTTCTCAGTTAGAGCTGCTGGAGCTTTGTTTTTAACTCGAGCCACATGTTTTCTCACAGCGTCCTCCCACCCACCACACAGGACGTATGGGTACCTATAGCACTTTTAGTTATTATCACATATTACCCCCAAACACAAATATATGTTTTAATATCTACAGTCGAAGCCACAGAGTCTGTTTGTAGGATGTGAAACAACACTTCAGTGAAGCGACCACTCGCTGGGGAATCTTTTGTTTGTGGCTCCCCCTTGTGGGTGGTTTGTGTCTCACTTCAAATCAAATGATTGTTCATTTCCAAATAATAGTCAGGTTTTAAGATATCAAAATCAAAATTGCATTCATCTAAAGAAGCCAAAAAAAAAACGGGGTACACATCTTCCATCCAACACACACCTTCACAGCCTTTACATCACAGAGATTTCTGGAAACCCCAAACAAACAAAGGGAAAAGGAAAAAGCACCGTCTCCTAGCAACAGCTGGGTATTGCGCCCACCCTCTGCCACACACACACACACAAATGTGTGCACCGATGCATGTGCAGACGTGTGTGCAGGAAATCCTCCTTGACAAGCTGTTTTTTTGTGTGTGTGTTTGTTTTCACACCACATCTCCTCCCGTCTTCTCTCCCTCACTGTTTCAGGAGTCCGGTGAAGCCATTCCTCTGATGGTTGAGAGCTGCATCTGCTTCATCAGTCGCCATGGTGAGGGGAAAAAAAAATGTCTCCAGCGATAGCGATAGGTTTAGCAGTCAGCTTTTCCTGTGCGCTGATTGGCTTACATTTGTCACGTCAAGTGTGATTCGTTCTGGATCAAATTAAACTGGGAATTGTACCAGAACTTCTGAGCTTGGCACGAAAAGAATCAACATTGAAATGTAAAATGTGGAAATCTTATTTTAATTTGACTTTTGTGTGTGTGTGTGTGTGTGTGTGTGTGTGTGTGTGTGTGGTTATGTCTTTGTAGGTCTGCAGCATGAGGGCATTTTCAGAGTGTCGGGCTCTCAGGTGGAGGTCAACGACATCAAGAATGCCTTTGAGAGAGGTAAGACCGTCGTCCAGCAGGAAACCTGAGCGATTGAATCAATCTGTCCAGTGCTTTCTTATCTATCATCGTCCTCTTTCTCCTCTTTGTCTTCTCCGGATGTAGGCGAGGACCCGTTGGCGGGGGACCAGAATGATCATGACATGGACTCCATCGCCGGCGTCCTGAAGCTTTACTTTAGAGGACTGGACCACGCCCTCTTCCCTAAGGAAGTCTTCCATGACCTCATATCCTGCGTCTGTAAGTCTCTCATCCTCTGGTCTGGTTGTGTTACTCATGTTGCTTGATTGTGTGAGTAATCTCCCCTGACCGTGTTATTTTTTTCTAGCGATGGAGAGCCTCCAGGAGCGGGCAGTCCACATTAAGAAAGTTCTGCAATCTCTGCCGAGCAAAACCCTCATCATCATGAGATACCTGTTCGCCTTCCTCAACCAGTGAGTAGCAGGACACACGCGGGAGGCCGAGTGTTAGGCAACCATTTCTGAAACTATGACTGGTCTTTGTCTGGTGATGAGTACATGAGGAACACTGGCACAGAGACGGGAAACAAACTATGATATAAACTTAAAGAAAAGAAGATTATCCAACACTCAATCACACGTACGATGTATTTCGCCCCCAGGCTTATCGGGTTTCTTCACACAAAGCACACTTCCAGATGACATCAGTCTCTATTGTAAGCTTGTCATAGGGTATAGAGTGAAAGATCAAAGTCGGCCCCTTTCAATATCAGTGTACAGAAACATCTTTGAGTACACGAAAGTTCGTTCGTTCGTCTTCTCCCACTTTGTCCGGATTCAGGTCACGGGGGCAGCAGCTTCAGCAGGGAAGCCCAGACTTCCCTCTCCCCGGCCACTTCTTCCGGCTCTCCCAGGGGGGACCCCAAGGCGTTCCCAGGCCAGCCGAGAGACATAGTCCCTCCAGCAAAAGTCCACTGACAATAAAACATCACAAGCCACACGAAAAGGAACTAGTAGACGAATTATAAGAGTCTCAGGAGAAGAAATGCACTATTTAAAAAAAACAACAAAAAACAGCTCAAGGCCTTGACAGTTTCACTTAAAGAGCACAAAAACTGAAGGTTATAGTTCTAATCATTGAATCCGGAGTGCCTGGACATTTGCTTGTATCAGTCCTACGCAGACAGATTGTGGGTGATGCAGTCCTGAAGTAAAACAACAGGAACAGCATCCTTTGTTTTGATTTTTCTAAGACGGACCGAGCCAACAGGACTTTCTAAGTGTTCCCTTTTTTATTTCTGAGCGAACTGCGAAAGGCAATCACTTTGTGCTTATGTCATAAACACCATAAATAAACACGGGAATGAGGTTCATTTGGCCTCCTCACGCCAAATCTAAACATCCTTTAACCGTTGCGGGAGGTCAAGTATGAGCCTAATAAAAGTCCAAAGTGCAAAAAAATATTTCCTCTTCATTCCTCAAGGAGCCTGGACGCTTCACTTCTTGAATGATTCTGTTTACCACTTCAAGTTTATTTGTGTAGCCCCATATCGCGGCCAGTGCCAAGAAGTTGTGAGGGAACTCGTTGGATTTCTTTCTTCTTTTTTTTTTTTTTGCATTTTTGAACAATTTAGTCATAAAATGCCGTCTGATATTCTTCAAATGAGACAAGCTACGTCTGCCTGAAATAGCACAAGCATAGCAGTGATCTCAAACCAAATGTTTCCTGCGAGTGTGTGATCACATTTCCACATTGAGGAGGAGGAATTTTCAGACACATTACCCATTTAATTATATCGATATTTCAGGAATGTCTTTCCCTTACGGCTTTGTTTTGAAACTTGCACATATGTTTCGAGTGCAGTTTTCTCCATTAGTAATGGTTCTTTAGGCCCATGGCCAGTAAATCACAATGATCCCGACTCTGTGCCTCGCTTTAAGGATGACGTTACAGTAGGCTATCGGTTTGTTTATAAAATATAAGATATAAAATATAAAATAAGATATAAAATAGCTTTTTTTGCCTCATCTGGAGTGTCAGTATTTAATATTATTAATGTGTTTTGTACAGAACAAGGCACTTACCACTGACTCACAGGATTTACATACTTTTTCCTGTTTGGATCTTTTTACATTACAGATTATTAGATACATATGCCAATGCGGAAAAACAATTATTACAGCTGTATCAGTGTACTGTGTGTGTGTTTGTCTACCAAGGTGACTTTGGTGAAGATCAGACTTCATTTTATGGATAAATTATGCATAGATGCAGATAATTCTAAGGGCTTTTTGGCACTAGTCTCTCACTTGGCCCATCAGCCAAAAAAACAATCTCCCTAAAGAAAGGACAAGGACAAAGTGCACCGACAAGCATTAGCCGATAAGGGAGAATTAGAAGAATCCATTGCAAAACATCCCTGAGATCCACGACAAAGCCTTTTAGTAAAGGGAGGTAGCAAAGAGGAAAAAAGAAATGGGATGTGGGAGACGTGATATTTGAGACTCCTGGGTAAAACCAAGTGGTTCCAGACGGCTCGTGTGGAGACAGAATGGGGAGCTTCTTCTTTTGCTTTAAGTGATTTACAGTCACCCCGCTGCTCCTGCCTCTTCCCACACACACACACATCATCATCAGAGCCTCCGTCACCGCAGCGTACAAATGAAGTATTGATGCAGGCTTGGGTGGTGTTTACTGTTGAACCTCGACATACATAAATATGCATTTAACAAGCAAGGGGGGGTGATGTCGACTAGGTATGACATGCCATTGTTTGTGTGCATAGTCAGTCTTGTGTATGTTTAGGGAAGGATGAAGTAATGACCTCTAAATGACTCTGCTTTCCCTTCCGCCCAGCTTGTCTCAGTACAGCGAGGAAAACATGATGGACCCCTACAACCTGGCCATCTGTTTCGGCCCCACCCTGATGTCTGTCCCCGAGGGCCATGACCAGGTCTCCTGCCAGGCTCACGTCAACGAGCTTATTAAAACCATCATCATCCACCATGACACCATCTTCCCTGGACTGCAGGACCTGCAGGGCCCCATCTACACCATCCCCGGAGCTGGAGATGACTTCTGGTGAGTTTTTTTTAGTTATTTGAATCGATAAATCAGGGAATGTCTTGTCCAATTGGTATCTAACAAGAGAGGAGGGTTGGAGATGATGAGGAGACCAGAAGAAGAAGTGGGAGGAGATGGTTGATTTAGGGGCTGTTGTGGAGTGATGGGGAGGGGGTTCGGCCTGTCTGCTCCACTCAGGGCGAGGGAGGGCCACGAGGATCAGCTTACCCTTCATCACACAGGAGATTAAAGCACCGCCTGACCACGTCGGCCAGGGGGGTCGTACACCACAATGCACACAAGGGCCGACTTTCAATTATACTGAAATGACAAGCCCCGGCACCGGTTATTATTAATACAGTTGTTTAGACTGTAAGTCAGACTGGAGGAGCAGCTCTGTGTGGACACAAAGCATCGTCACACCCAGGGCAAGAGCTAGGTCACATGATCGATGCTTTTCTGGGATTTTGGGAGGTTTTAGAAACATTCATTCATTCAGTGTCTGGTTAGTCTTCTGTTGGCTGATCAGGGTGACTTGCAACAGAGTCTGACAACACAAACTATTATTTCAAGGAGTGTAAATCTTTCCGAAGTGGCTCTAATCTCGATGAGTTTATGTGATTTTTTTTTTTAAATAGAGGAATATGAGGTCAGGCTGTGAGTCATAAACACGTGTTGTCAGTCTGAGACTTTGTAGTGTGTGTCCTCTAACCTCGTTTTGCCCTTTCTGTCCACGACAGCGACAGTCCACACTGTGAGCCCCCCCTTGTGGAAGAGCCGGCGCCTGACACCGTCTCTGTAATCCACAACAGCGAAGATGGTGCGTACCACACACACACACACACACACACACGTTGATGTTGTACATGTGCTTTACATATACTCTTTGTCACCAGTTTATGAGATTTCTTCCTGCTTCTCTCACCAGTTACTCTGGCTCTAACCATTTAAACCAGCTCCCATTCTAACTAAGTCATCTGTTCATTTGGCTGCTTCGTTACCTGCTCAGCAATTTTAACATCCGTGCGTTCACCAAATTACAGCAGCACTAACCTGCTCTGCGCTAATCTGCCGTCCCCTCTCCTCCACTTCTCTTTTCTCTCCCCCTCCCTCCCTCCTTGCTTTCTCCGTTTACTTCCCGTGTCTGTCCACCATCCTCTGAATCTCAGGCTCCTTGGCTGTTTCAGAGTCTGACCCGTTCGAAGCCATCGCTCGCTTCGACTACTCCGGCCGGACTAGTCGGGAGCTGTCGTTCAAGAAGGGAGCGTCTCTGCTTCTGTACCAGCGAGCCTCTGACGACTGGTGGGAGGGACGTCACAATGGAGTGGATGGACTGGTGCCACACCAGTACATCGTGGTCCAAGACACGTAAGACGTGTTCCAGTCACTGGTTTGATCAAATATCTAGAATTTGAAACAGAACAGCATATTAATGACCACGTGCTTCTTGCGGAGAGAAATTGAAACTCCTTGTTCAAAAGACATGAATCGAAATGACGCATCTTCTGTAATCTAATCATGAGTAAACACAGACAGCAGTCCACCGGGAAAACCCCGGTAGCTAAGGAAGTTAATATGTAGCCAAAAAACATCATAGCAGATCAACTTCCTTGTCAACTTTCCATGTTTGTTTTTTCTGCAAAGACAGTTGGCGTTGTCTTTTAGAAGTAATGTTACAAGAGTGAGAGACAGTTCCTTGTCAATGATTCACGAAGTATTTCTTGATTCTTTCAGGACTGACGGAGGCAGAGGAAGTCCAAAACCTGACGTGGACAGCAGGGACCTGCTGGAGGAACGGGTGTCTACTAGAGGCAGCGCTGCCTCTCCCACTGGAGCTCATGTGGCGGACATCTACCTGGCCAACCTGAACAAGTGAGTTTCACGCGCACGCACGGACTACAGCAAAGATTTTTATTTATATCTCGTTTTTGCCCTGAGTTGAACGGAATCACGGCAGCACGGTTAATAATAGAAAAATGAAAACTGAAATATTTGTGTCACTCAGGATGAGGAAACGTCCGGAGTCTGGGAGTATCCGAAGAACGTTCCGGGGATCAGAGAGCGACAGCACCAGTCCAGGAGCCAGTGGAGGTGGAGGAGGTGGTGGTGGTGGTGGTGGAGGTGGAGGGGTGAGAACAGCTTCTCTTCCCGTTGGTGGGTCTCTGGTGAAAGAAACCGGAGACAAGCGACCTGTGAGTGCTCACAGCATCCTCAACTCAGTCACTCGCCACTCTTCTCTCAAGACCAAGGTACTGTGACCTCTTCATCTTCAGCAGTTTGTGTAGCGGACCGACTACTTTGGTTCGTTTGGGCGAGTTTTTAATGAAAGGGCATTGTGAACATTCAGGTGGAGAGTCCGCAGTTACGGAAGACGACTACAGCAGGGCGCTCGAAGAGCTTCAGCAACCACAGACCACTGGACCCTGAGGTCATAGCCCAGGTGGAGCACAGCTCACAGGTACGGATCACATCCACACCTTCTGCTTTTAGGTATTTTTATGCACCAGCTAGTATTCACTTTGAGTCTGTTGCAGGACATCGAGGCTGCGATGAGCTCTGCCCTGAGCGAGCTCAGTAAGCTGGAGAGACAGAGCACCTCAAAACACACACACACCCCTGACGTGGTTCTGGACACACTGGAGCAGCTGAAAGGTGTGGGTGGTGGCGGCGGAGGAGGAGGAGGAGCGTCGGAGCCCTCCAGCCCACTCCACTCCCGTCTGTTACGGGACAGCGAGGGGTGCTCCTCGCACGGCCACCCGCTTCAGCGCAGCGCCTCCTCCGCCAGCGACGTCCCCTCCTCCTTCCGCCCGGCCAAGAGCCAACCGCGGAGCCCCCTCCCCTCCGCCACATCCCCCTCTCTCTCCTCCTCCTCCCTCTCCTCATCCGTGCCCTCCTTCAGAGAGCTGCGCCCGCCGGCAACGAGGCCCAAGCCGGTGGTGTTCCCAAAAGGCGGAGGAGGAAGTGGCAGTCCAGCCATGGGTTCCCCAACATCTACTGTGCCCCCTACACCTCCTCCTCCACCCGCAGGCCACACACACTCTCTCCCTCACACCCCTCCTCCTCCACCTCCACCCCAGTCTAACGACAAATCCTGCCCGGCTTAGGACCTTCTCAGTCTGATCCACGACACTGATTCTGACAAACTCTTTGATTCTCACGGCTCTTCTACCAGGTGCAGAAAGCACTTCATTTGTTTTCACACAAGACCTAACCCACTACTCATGTGTAGCATTCACTTCTCGGTGTCCAGGCGAACTCTTGAGACGCCATGTTCCCTTTTTTTTAGAGTGTCAAGAGTTTTGTTTTCTGCCCTCTCCTGGCAGCTCTGCTTACTACAGGTCAGCTATCACAAGGGGCGTAGATTAGTGAATACCCCTCGAAGACACTCAGAGATTCCAGGAATCACTGGATTTTGAAATCTTGTACAAGGGAACAGGGTTCAGGATGGACACCTACAGGCCCTACAGCTTACATACAGTAGTTTGTGATGTTTGAAATTGTGTTTGAGTGGGCGTGCAAGAGTGTTACTTGCCTTTTTACACATCGATCTAAGTGAGGAACAAAAAAAGCACTGTTTGATTTTTGTATAGTAGACATGACAGGTTTTTGTTTTGTTTTTTCTTTATTTCTTTTTTCTTTTTAATGACCCATGACTAGCGGACTGGAAGGGAGTGTTTAATTCCTGAGAATAAGACTGTGAAATGCTAAGCTCTCATTCTGTGTAGAAATGAAACTCACTGACCCGCTGCTTCAGAAGTGAAAGACTGCAGATTAAAGGTGAACCGTTTCGGTCGATGACAAAAAGAGAGAAAACTGGGCCAAATATCAGTGTAAGTCATGTGATCAAGAGCTTTATTTTATCTCTTCCTCCAGTGTTTGATATGTTGGTGTTTTCTTTTTTTATTATTATTATTATTATTATTATTGTTCAGTGCTAGTACCACAGCAGGAGAAAAGCAGGAGCAGCGTTCTCCAAAACATAATAACGGTCATCTGAATCCAAATATAGCAATAAAAATAATGAAAGCTGGTAGTTTGTGGCATTATGCTGCTTCCCTCCTCACAGCTCTATTATGTATGTAGAGGACCACTGAAACCCAGCATTTTTATAGTTAATGTTGGACTGTACACGCACGCACACACTTCCTCCAAAACGTGTGTGTGTGGTGGTGTTTTGTGGCAGCTAAACGCCTTTCAGGTTTTCTTGCATGCTGGGGCCATAGACGGCAGCCACAGTGGCGAGCTGTGCTGATTTGCATCAGTTTATATATCTGCAGTACCAGCTACAGGACATCTTCAAAAAACAAAATTACAGCTTGCTCCTCTTCAACTATATACTTCAGACTTAACAGTTAAAAAAAAAAAAAGGGTTTTATTATTCTAATGGTGTGTATGTATGTGTAATAATCATGATAACTGGAAGCATGGAGCCGAGGATCCTCCTGAGTGTGTTTAGATAGAAGCACAACCAACCACCTCATCCAATGCGTTCTTAAGCAAAGTTTGCTTTTATTATTATTATTTTTTTTTTCTTCCAGTTGTTTATTAATTCTCAGAATCTGTAATGGTAAAATGTTGAACTGTGTTGCTGTCTGGGTGTGTGTGTGTGTGTGTGTGTGTGTTTGTGTGTGAGCATGCGTGGATGTAAAGTATGTATGCACCTTACCCCGACCCGCCTCCGCTCTGCCCCTCTACCCATCATAAAGGGATGGCACCCAACAGCGACTTGTCTGGAGACACGCAGAAAAACACTTCTCCCATGTTCTGGAGTTAGCAACAGCCTTCATGCTGAATAAATATGCACTGTGTACATATGAGCAGATTAAGAAACAAAACAAAAAAGCCTGCAGGGATACATTAAATGTCTCGTCTTCAGTTGCTGCTGTAACAGCACCAGTGGCCGACCAGCTTTAGGTAGAAAGAGGATGAGAAAACCCAAATCCAAGGACTTTTCTTTATATATATATATATATATATATAGATATATAGATATATGTATTATTTGCTCAAATGTACCTTTGCAAAATTAGATCTGATGATGAATTAAGGAATATGTGAATCATTTTGCAAACACTGACTGTAAAAGTGGACACATGCCATTCAGGGTAAACTGAATAAAGCCTTTTTTTTTTTTTTTTGTATTTCACCTCCTTGAAAAAGTATTGAACTCATTTTTTGGGACAATTTTCCCGCATAATTCCCTTCTCCTGAACCCTACTCCCAGAAATACAGCACATACTGCATTCCTGTATGCTCTCTACCAGGTAATTAATTCTAATTGTTTGGGGTTTTTTATCTCTGTATACTGTTTTTGTATTACCTGGCGTATTTGTGTTGCTCTTACCTCATCGTGACAACTGGAGGGAGTGTGACTGTGTGTGTGTGTGCGTGTGTGTGTGTGAGATGAACTGGCCTTATCAACGCGCACACACACACACACACTCTCGCACATACAGACATGCATGTGGTTGGTTGGTGTGTTTTTTTGTCCCGGCTGTGCTGTTTAAGGGGGAGCTGGGACCCTCTTTTCGATCTCGAATCAATCATCGTGCACTTGAACAACTTGGCTTGCGTGTGGACTAACTGTGTGGGGATGATTTGTCGGAAATTGAATATTGTTAAATATGCATTTTTGTGTCCATTTGAAAACAGCAGAACAGAAAAAAAAAGACTAATGTCAAATCTATTTATAGTTGTCTCTGTATTACTGGAGAATCCTGTGTTCAGATGTACTTTGTATATACAATGTTGTACATTACAGAGGTACACTCTTTTTTGGTACAATATTGTACAGTAATAGCAATAGTAGTTTAATCAAATAGGCCTTATATAATTCTATGTGTAGTTCTTGTAGTAGATCTGTTTTTTAATAAACATTGCTTGCTATAAAGATTCTTGCATTATTTTGATGTTTGTAACAATGAAGAGAAAATACATGAATGTTATTAATATATTAATAATATTAATTAAAAAGAGAGTATGTAGAAATCTGTTTGTTAAAAATAAGTACTGCAGTTATGCATGATAAAAGAGACCAATACATGAAACCAAGACACAAATTGAGTGGTTTAATCCATCCATTTATCCATATTCAGACAAATAAAGACAAACAACCATTCACTTGAGTGGTTTCAGTAACCAAAATGTTTGAATATACACTTCAATAAAGTTGGGAGACACAAGAGCATGATTTTTAAAAAGCAGAAGCTGAGATAACTCTGACATTTAGCCGCTTGCGTGAGGCTCAAGCTCCAAAAGTACAGGATCCTACATTTCCCATGATGCAACTCGGTAGCATCTTAAATTAGACCAAAGTTCAGACTTTGCCTCATAAAAGCTCACTTCTTTAAAACTCACCAGCTCGAGTTTATAACACAGGCTTGTGTTGAAACCAATTATTTTGGGGGGAAATTCACATGCTGAGTAGTACTCATTGTGTCGAGCGAGCTCAGTGTCATGAGTAAAATCTGCGGAGTTCCCCTTTACCTGGAGGACACAGCTACTTGCAAATCTAGTTAAGCAACTTAGTGTACGGTATTACATCACACAATGAACATGGACAGGATTGGTGTACTAAACCGTACATGACCATACCTTTTAAAAAAAAGGATTTGGAATCAGTACTGGGAGTGACAAACTTGTACCAGTGCAAGATTTAACAACCTCAGAGAAAGCTGTAATAAACCACAAGTCCCATAGGTCACTTTGCTTTTCCTCATTTCTGCATCAGCTGCACATGCATGCACAAATTCATAGTCAGACTATTATATGATGAGCCATGTGGGTTCATGGGAATACAGGTGTTACCAATGATACTAATTAAAGTCTGTGTAAAGTAAGAATAAATGTGTGTCCTGAGTTATTAACCACTATTAGCCAAATTTGAATGATTTAAAAATATCAACAAGTTTATGAAATTAGGTGTCGGAATCAGTAAAGCGACTGAAACGTGTCAGATGAGTTCAGGAAATAACACGACTAACTTTGAAACACTCTATCTCTTTGCTGGGGGTGTATGCTCAGGGTGGCCTCAGCGTGTCATCGAGCTGCCCTTTAAGGACCGCCCACAAAGTCCTGGACTGAAAAACTGGAAACTGGAACCTCTAACTCCAGAGTTCAGAAATATTTATCGTTCAGAGTCTTTTCAGCAACTATTTTCCAACATGTGTGAAGTATTTTGAAATCAATTTTAAGGTTCTGTTCCATTCAGGTCAAACAGAGTCAGGGTGTACTGGAAAGTCTCTGCTGCAATAAATGGAACAGAAACTCAATTAGTGTCACTGGAAACACCTGAGTTTACCTACTACTAAAGGGTCTATACAATAAGCTACATTTCTATCTTTCTGTATCTTCATCATCATGGATCATGGGTAGAAATAGCCTGTTATTCATGTATGATTCATGCAAAACACAGATGAGTTAATAACACACATAATGAAGTCTGCCAGCCCCTTCCTGGCTCAGGGTCCTCTTATAATTACTGTAACGCAGCTGGAAGTTCCGGCTGAGAATAAAACTGTCAAGTGTGCAGATATCTGTGTTTCCGCCTTCATGTATAAACCACAGAGACCGCCTCACTTCCTAAAAAAAGAAAAGAAACAGACAGCACAATGCAGTGCTGCCAGCTGCTGTCTTTGGAGGTGAACTCGTGAACTGATTTAAAGTCACAGAAAGAAAGAAGCTGTACCTGTCCCGGCAGCAGCGGCAGCCATTGTTAGACCAGCCAGGTATGAGCAGCTGTTTGTTGTTTTTCTGTCTGACGCCGCGGAACAAGTTTCACACACGTAGGCGTCAGAGCCGGATTTACCGTAAAGCCTCGAAAACACTTTGAGCTGTAACTGACGACACTGACGTTATCTGTTTGATTGTTTTGACGCCATTTTTTTTAATATATATATATATATTTTTTACCGGGATAAACAGCTGTGTGCCGTGCCGTGCCGTGCCGTGCTGCGAGAGTCTGCATATCCGGGACAGATAGTTTACATGAAAGCACGGCGAACTTCTGCACCGCTCCAGGTAAGTTATCACTGCAGTTAACATTATAGACCAGATATAAACCAGACGTTAACATTCTAAACCCGGCGGTTAACATTCTAAACCAGCCGTTAACATTCTAAACCAGCCGTTAACATTCAAAAATAGACGTTAACATTATAAACCAGCCGTTAACATTATAGACCAGCCGTTAACATTCTAAACTAGACGTTACATTTTAAAGTAGCCGTTAACATTCTAAACCAGACGTTACATTCTAAACTAGCCGTTAAAATTCAAAACCAGCCGTTAACATTCTAAACTAGCCGTTAACATTCAAAAATAGACGTTGACATTCTAAACTAGCCGTTAACATTCAAAACTAACTAGTTGCTAACATAATTAGTTATTGCTTGTCGTGTTAACGTCAGTTTAACGTTTCTATAACGTTCAAGCGTAGCAACTTTTGGAGTTATTCTACTGTAATGTGTACCGCGTGTTATTATAAACTACTACTAACCCAGCCCAGCAGCTGTGGCTTTATTAGTATTAGTTGTTATGCTTGTTTAGCAGCTTTGTTTTACTCAGTGTTCCCTGTAGGAAAGACAAACAGGGCTCCTGTTATATAATGTCTCTGTAATTGTCTAATCATTGTCTCTGTCCTCCAGCATGTCCGTGTTAACAGCCAGCACAGCTAACTACCTGTGGTCCTTACACGATGTCCTCGGTCAAGGTGCTACAGCCAGTGTCTACAAGGCACGCAATAAGGTAGCAGTGGTTTATTTTGATTACATATTTTTTCCTCTGTGCTGCTGCTCACTTCTTTTGATCCCCTCATGACATTTCAGCCCAAATGCGTCTCCAGGATGTGCGATAAGAAAAGGTTGTGGTTGCTGCTGTTGTCGTTTGATGTTCCCACACAATGACGCTGTGATGTCTTACACTGATGTAAATGTGTTTGTGTGTGTGTGCAGAAATCGGGTGAGCTGGTAGCCGTCAAAGTGTTCAATGTGGTGAGCTACAACCGCCCACACGAGGTCCAGATGAGAGAGTTTGAGATGCTGAGGAAGCTCAACCACAGCAACATTGTCAAGCTGTTCACCGTGGAAGAGGTGAGGCGGGCTGACGAAACAAGGACGAGCACAGTGGAGAGCACGGCCGTGTGTTAGGATGAGATAATCATGGTGTAAAACAGGCCTGCAGCTTTAATCCAATTTAATGTGGAACATGGAACATAGAGAGTATTTGTTTGTTACCAGCTCATCTCCTATTATCTCTCTCCCTCTCTGTAGCTGCCCTCCAAACAAAAGGTGCTGGTCATGGAGTATTGTTCAGGAGGAAGTCTGCTCGGCCTGCTCGAGGAGCCAGAAAATGCCTTTGGCCTGCCTGAAACAGAGTTCCTCACAGTTTTACAGTGTGTAGGTGGGTGTATATCTTGGCATTTCCCGATAACTTCATAATACAAACTATACTGAAGTTTCCCCGGCTCTTTCTTATCTTCAGTTCAGGGGATGAACCACCTGCGGGAAAACGGAGTGGTGCACCGGGACATTAAGCCAGGCAACATCATGAGGCAGGTCGGGGAGGACGGCAAGTCTGTTTATAAGCTGACCGACTTTGGAGCAGCAAGAGAGCTGGAAGATGACGAGAAATTTCTGTCTATCTATGGAACGGAAGAGTATCTGGTAAGATAACGGCCGCACCAATAATCTTAGTGTTTTTGCGGTTGATGATATGATATTAGGAGTGATCTTAGTGTTTTTGCGGTTGATGATATGATATTAGGAGTGAAAACGAAGGTTTTACAGAAAAAAAAACAAGACGTGAAAATGTTTGTTGGCAGAAATTGGCGGGCCTATATGTGTCAGACGAATAAATCCAGAGAAATG
>NC_040016.1:18818945-18824073 GCF_000972845.2 Larimichthys crocea | reverse complement strand
CCCGGCTCTTTCTTATCTTCAGTTCAGGGGATGAACCACCTGCGGGAAAACGGAGTGGTGCACCGGGACATTAAGCCAGGCAACATCATGAGGCAGGTCGGGGAGGACGGCAAGTCTGTTTATAAGCTGACCGACTTTGGAGCGGCAAGAGAGCTGGAAGATGACGAGAAGTTTCTGTCTATCTATGGAACGGAAGAGTATCTGGTAAGAAACGGCCCACACCAATATCTTGTGTTTTCGGTTGATATTGATTAGGAGTGAAAACGAAGTTTGCAGAAAGAAACAACAGACACGTGACAGAAATTGGCGGGCCTATATGTGTCAGACGAATAAATCCAGAGAAATGGTTAAGTCGTCTTGACTCTTCATCAAATTTGAATTCATTTTGTCATGTAGTTTTTTTATACTGCTGACTAAACAAGAAACATGTCTCGGAACATAACCTACTCGGTGAAGGTAAAAAACAAGCGATGCCCTTCAGAAACCCTGGTGGAAAATATTATTATTATTAGGAGCAGTTTTGTGATGGAAAGTTGTTTCCGCCATCTGGTGTGTACACACATACGTGGGGAGTTATCTTATATCATCTTTACTGCTTCACAGAGCCGTGTGTCGCGTTCATTTTTCATTACCGCTGCCTTAAACAACAGAAGGTGACTTTATGAACAGAAAATCTTTTTGCTGCCTCAGTGGACGGGGACATTGCCATCACCTAATGTCCTGGATAAATAAAGTGAACATAAAGTCAAATAAAAAATGTTCAGTGAGCCCTATTGATGGAAGGTTATAGGGTTATTGCACATTTGGTAACCTTCTCTATCAGGTTAGTTTTCCACCAGGGAAAGCTCCAGGCTTGATCTCAGATATATTATTGCCTTTCATGGTTATTGTAGCTTGTTCTTGTTCTTTGAAGTAACTACTTTTACAGTCAGGGGTGCAATCAGTATAGTCTAATGTCATTCCCACTAAAAATCATATAACCTTTGCAGCACAGACGATGTGGCCATGCTGAAATGGCTTTGTGAGACAGGCCAGTGGAGCTCAGGGGCCTCGTTTGTAAAACTGTGTGTTGGATCCACTTCAAAAATCTGCATATGGATGAAACACAAAAATATTCTGACAGTGCACACACACACATCCTACACCCGTTTCCCTTCATAAAACACAATAAACTCGCCTATAAATAATCAATGAATTGCCGTGCGTTAGTGTTTGTTCATCTGCATCAAGGCAACTTTGGAAAACACTTTGAACGTCTTGTTTTAGAGCGGCTGAGACAAGAAAAGGTTGATCGGTGGACACGGTGTGAGCATTACACCGCATTGTTGCTGGCTCAGAAGATTGGACGCTGTCCAAAATTTTAAAAAAGTGGTACGACACAAAAGCTGACGCCAAAATGTGTTTGTGCCAAGGATCGGGCAGAGGTGACACCAGACCTCAATCGCTTTGACGAGAAACAGGAATTATCGGGAAATCCCGGCTAGAGGAGTGAATTAGGTGTAAGACACGTCAGATCTTTTACAGTAAAGGATACTCCAGGGAGTATCAGTCATACCGGTGTTTGTTTATTCGTTGTAAGAAGAATCACTTTTGTTTGTGTTTGCAGAGAAACTCTATATATTGTACGTGAGAGGTAATATTTAATTTCACACAGTTTCTTACATTTCATCCTTCTGCAGTCGCAGTTTCTTATTTGTCCAGGTTACGTGTACACATGGGTCAGAGTTTCTGTTTTTTATAGATCAGAAAGTTTGCTTACACGTTCTTTTGTGCATATGAAATGTTTAGAAATGACGCCCCTGATCTTAATACCTCAACTTAATCAGGACTAGGTGGCCCTCTAGTGGACACATCGGTAAACAAATGGTAAATGTGAGTTTCTCTTGTATCTACAAGGGATTTCCAGCGCTGCTATAATCTGCCTTCTTTGTAACTGCCTGAAATAGCTGCGTTCATGTGTGTGTTTTTTGTTTTTTTCTTGGTTGTCATGACTTGTCATGCGAGTGATTGATGTTCTGTCGCTGTTTAAGTTGCTCAGCTTTAAAGTGGAAAGAGAGCAAAGCAGGCGCCAGTTCATTTGAGTTTAAGCTGCACAAAAGTCATGTTGTTGCATAAATTCATTTTAAAAAAGTAGCAGCAGCAATGAATTTTAGGCCACTTCTGAAAAAATGTATGTAATGGAAACACTGTAAGCTCAACACGATTAAAAAGAAAGTGACTCGTTCACAAGTTAGGCACTACTTTCACTTGAGACTTTATCAACATATGACTGCCGGTTATGCAACATATGATGACTATATATCCATCTCTGCAGACGTGCGTGTGTCTTTTGCATATTGTGAAATATGTGCATGTGTGCAGCATCCAGACATGTATGAGCGTGCCGTGCTGCGGAAGCCTCATCAGAAATCCTATGGCGTGAGCGTAGACCTGTGGAGTATCGGTGTGACGTTTTACCACGCTGCCACTGGGAGTCTTCCCTTCATACCGTACGGAGGACCTCGCAGGAACAAGCCCACCATGTAAGTGATCGCAGTGTTCAGTTTCCTCTTTGCCAGTTTCAGTTCTTCCTTTCTCAAAGCTTAGATGTTTAACTGCATGATACTTTTTCCAGAACCGTCCATCAATGATCCGTCAGCCTGACTGTGTTTTATTTTCATGTGTAGGTACAAAATAACGACAGAGAAGCCTATGGGGGCAATATCTGGAATACAGCGGGTGCTGGATGGACAGATAGAGTGGAGCTACCACCTACCTCACAGCTGCCAGCTCTCACAGTACGACACCTATCAAAGAATATTTGTACATGCATCTCAGCAACTCGTCTTTCCATTTATTTATTTCCTATCTCTTTCCTGTTCTGCCCGTCTCTGTTTGAAGGGGTCTGACCGTGCAGCTGGTTCCAGTACTAGCAGGTATACTGGAGGCTGACCAGGAGAGGTGTTGGGGTTTCGACCAGTTCTTCACAGCCACCACAGACATACTGCAGCGGCAGCCAGTTCACCTCTTCGCTCTGCAGCAGGCCATGGCGCATTGCATCTACATACACCACTACAACACGTGAGTCTGCAAGGGCGTGTCGTCGCACACGTTATTCTGATTAACCTTTTATTGGGTGAGGAGACATGTCGGCGAATGTCAGGCTACGTCACAGGTAGCGTTGCTATGGCCTCTAATAGATCCTAACATTTTTTTGCTTTTTTTTAACCCTAGGTGGGCAAGTGCCCGTATATGGAAACTTCTTTGGCTTAAAAATGTCGTCTTATATCCATCAATAAACACTCCAGGGATGTAATTTTACATTTTCAAGTATTTCATTAAGTAGTGCCCTATAAAAGGGTTAAATATGAATAAAGTGTACCGCATGCTTTGTATTTTTCTGACCTTTAAATATGCTTTCCCCGTTCACTTTTGTTTACTTTACCACTTGGCAAAAGAGCAGGTGGATGGATCCATGTCAGTGAAAAGAGGTAGTGCAAGGTCTGATGTTGGCATTTTAGTCAAAAGTTCTGGTTGTTATTGACACGACTCAGTGACTCAGTTGGTAATTCCACCAACAAGCCAAAAATGGGAAGCAATTGCAGAATCATGCAGATCAATGGTTCTAATCCTTTTAATGTGATAATGTCAGTAATTCTGGTTTAGTAGAGTCTGTACTGAGCTCTAGATTTGATCTGTAATCCACACTTTGGCTTTGACTGAATCCCTGCAGGCCACTGAGCGTGGAAGAACAAGAGTGTATGTGTGTGTTACATCTGCAGTTTGTGATCATAAGACACGATGTGACGCGAGCCAGATCACTTGTTGTTAGCCGTCCGATGCGGGATTCGAACCGGGGCCAGCTGCAGCGAGGACTATAACCTCTACACACGGGGCGGCCGCTTAACCCACTATGCTACCGACCACCTCTGGTTCTTACTTTTACGTAATTACAGTTACTGATGATTATTGTGTCCACGGTGCCTGGTTATGTTTTGAAATGGGCATGTCATGATCATAAACACATGGGCTGTATCGATATAGATGGTAATGTTTGTGGTCCAAACACAATGATTGACAGCCAAATCATGCTGTTGCAAAAACTAATGATTGTGTTGATCTGCGTAACCGTTTTGTGACCGCGTCTTTAATATCTCGAGAAACACGCAGAGAGCCAAGACTAAAGGCACCGGCCCTGATCATAAATCAGGTTTGAAATCTAAAAAAGTGTCTCTATCTCCCTCCTTTCTTTCTCAGGGTGTCGGTATTCTATGAGGAGGTGGCGTCCCAGACTGGCATAGGAGTACAGCTGCAACATCTGCTGTACCTGGGGCACGACCTGCCTCTGGAGGGCAACATGAAGGTGGTCAACCTCCCGAGTACTTCACCTACACGGCCCCTCATCCTGCTCAGCTACCCTATAAAGGTTAAATATGAATAAAGTGTACAGCATGCTTTGTATTTTTCTGACCTTTAAATATGCTTTCCCCGTTCACTTTTGTTAACTTTGCCACTTGGCAAAAGAGCAGGTGGATCCATGTCAGTGAAAAGAGGTAGTGCAAGGTCTGATGTTGGCATTTTAGTCAAAAGTTCTGGTTGTTATTGACACGACTCAGTGACTCAGTTGTAATTTCCAACAAGCCAAAATGGGAAGCAGTTGCAGAATCATGCAGATCAAGGTCTAATCCTTTTAATGTGATAATGTCAGTAATCTGGTTTAGTAGAGTCGGTACTGAGCTCTAGATTTGATCTGTAATCCACACTTTGGCTTTGACTGAATCCCTGCAGGCCACTGAGTGTGGAAAACAAGAGTGTATGTGTGTGTTACATCTGCAGTTTGTGATCATAAGACACGATGTGACGCGAGCCAGATCGCTTGTTGGTTCTTACTTGTTTTTTGAGTTTATTTTTTTGGCCTTTTATGATAGGACAGCTGAAGATAGACAGGAAGCAGAGAGAGGGGGATGACACGCAGTAATTAGCCGTCCGATGCGGGATTCGAACCGGGGCCAGCTGCAGTGAGGACTACAACCTCCACACACGGGGCGGCCGCTTAACCCACTGGCTACCGACCGCCCCTGGTTCTTACTTCTACGTATTACAGTTACTGATGATTATTGGTCCACGGACCTGGTTACACATGGGCTGT
>NC_040016.1:18782596-18818935 GCF_000972845.2 Larimichthys crocea | reverse complement strand
ATCGATATGGATGGTAATGACGAGGCAAATATCACACAAAGCGTGGTCCAAACACAATGATTGACAGCCAAATCATGCTGTTGCAAAAACTCAGGTTCGATTCAAAGGGGGGTCCAAAAATGTCCCTTGCTCCCTTACTCAGGGCTGATTGTGTTGATCTGCGTAACCGTTTTGTGACCGCGTCTTCAAAATCTCGAGAAACACGCAGAGAGCTAAGACTAAAGGCACCGACCCTGATCATAAAATCAGGTTTGAAATCTTAAAAAAAAGTGTCTCTATCTCCCTCCTTTCTTTCTCAGGGTGTCGGTATTCTACGAGGAGGTGGCGTCCCAGACTGGCATAGGAGTACAGCTGCAACATCTGCTGTACCTGGGGCACGACCTGCCTCTGGAGGGCAACATGAAGGTGGTCAACCTCCCGAGTACTTCACCTACACGGCCCCTCATCCTGCTCAGCTACGGGATCGAAGCAAATACCAGCCTGCCCTTCAGGGAACGTAAGAACATAAGCAAAGACACAAACATTAACTATCATCTTCTTTAACTCATGAATGTCTTTATGAGTCAGCTGTTTTATTCCATCATGTTGAGTAGTAGTATTTATTTGAATGTAAATCCCAGCTATACAAAAGATTGTTTTTCTCTACTCTGTAGCGGAGACTCCAGTCATCCCATCCAGGTTTGATGTATTGGCAGACTACAACTACTCCAGGGTACTGCTGCTCCACTCATTTTCTATACCGTACCGTAATATTATGTTCATTTTGGTGTTGAATTTTGTTGTATAAGCCTGCAAACCCTTGTTTATTACCTCGTTTAGGTGATAGTGGGAGTGGTGCACCAGTATCTGAGGATAGTACAGTTGCTGCACACACACCGAGAGCTGCTGCTGCAAGGATACTACAGCTACATGTGAGACGCACACACGCTAAAATAAGGACTGTTTGTTTCACTGCACTGGAGGTAATGACCCTCGTCAAACTTGTTCCTCCGTCCGTTTACTCTCCGCTCTCTCGCTCTGATTGTCCCTCAGGATGAGGCTGCGAAAGGAGTGTGGAGAGGCGATGCACAGCATAGCGATGATCACCATCAGACTGCAGTCTTGCCTCAACACAGAACACAGGATTCACACAGTGTGAGTTCACCTGCACACGTTTTCATCCCTTCTATAATATATCTGCTATATTATGATCATCTAACTCACATCCTCATCCTCACATATCTGTTGTATCTTTGATTTTTTAGAGGCCATAACTCTTCAGAAAACCAAGGTCCGGTTGATAACAGTCAGAAGCTGCAGCTGGTGAGTCAGGAAGAAGCATCACAGAGGCCAGCCAAGACAGACTCTATATTATTTATTTATTCTTTTATTAGTGAGTAGAGATCAGATCATAACAAAAAGAGTGACGAGAAAAGGGATGTCATACACAAAATATGTTTAGCCAGAGTCCCTGTTTTGATTTGAACTGTTGGCAGGTCTCAGCCTTGCTGACATTTACCTATAGGGATTAATTACCTCATTACTAATCCAGGATAATCGACTGTGGAGCATTAATCCTGTGGCAGACTCGTGATTCGTTGAATCAGGTGTCAGAGTCTGTGGCTGCTGTCTCTCCAGGTCCACGAGCACCTGCCCATGTACGCCGCTGGCATCCAAGAGTTCCAGAACCGACTGGACCATCTGCAGATAGAGCAGGCCAAGTTAGCAGAGGCGCTGGCCAATGACAAGAGGTACTCTTGGGATTCAAAGCTTCAGGCTGACGTCGTGGCTTTGCGGTGTTTGGACTCTGACCTCTTGTCTCCCACAGCTCTCAGAAGATGGAGATGCTGCTGCAGAAGATAACGACAATTCATCAGCATTATCGTAAAGACAGACTTACTGGCAGTATGTGTGTTTGTTAGATTTATGCTGTTTAGTTTGCACTCTTTTGTTCATGGTAAAATTAACAACACCTTCTGTTCTTTACCACAGAGTTGGCATATAACGATGAGCAAATCCACAAGTTTGAGAAGTGAGTATCTGTCCACACAGCTGCTGTCCTCTTGAGGATTTCACTCTGAGCTCTCCTGTAATCTGCTTGTCACTCTCCCTCCCCAGAATCCACCTGTCGTCCCACATTAAGCGTGTGAAATCTCTCTTCAGAGAGGACTGCGTGCAGCGATACAAAGAGCTTTTGGCCTCGACAAAGACTTGGAGCGGGTCAGAGCAGGCTCACATTTTTAAACTCAAAACACAATGTAGACTTTGGACCGGATTCACCTCAGCTGTGTTATCCCGACCTCTATCTACAACAGGAGAACTGTTTGACAGCCACTCACACAGATGATGAAGAAGATTAACACAGTACAGCCTCTCACAGATTAAACTGGGAGTCTGCATGATCAATCCTCGCTTGACATTTGTTGTAAATGTGATCACACACACTTTAATCTTTAATTCTTTGATCCCTGTTGTTCAGATAAAACAATCAGTTCTTTATACTGAAAAAAAAATCTTATTTTGCATAATGGTGTGGTAGCTGTGACCTGATCTAAATCTTTTACTTTACATTTTAAGTGTTGAAGAACTATTTAACTGATTTGAATGAATGGATACCCCCCATTTCAAATCTAACTAATAACAATAAGCTGTGTGGGCAGACTTATTGTTTATGATTCAGTCAGAAGTCTTGTTGTGAATGTGTGTGTAGGTCTCATGCAAACTTTCTTTTGTTACAAACTCAACAAAAGTCCAAACTCAACAGGAAAATATGTTATTGTAAACTACCGTATTTGTCGGGCTATAAGGCACAATAAGCGAAACAAAACGTGTCAGATAGGTCGAACTTTATTCAACTAATTCACAATAACACTCAGTTGTAGGCTAACACAAAAATACAAAACAATACAGTCACTCATTAATGTTGACTTCTCTAATGCAGCCCTATCTGTCGGCCTACGTATTACTCCGCGAGACTCCTGACTACGGTAGCCGTAATGTGTACCACATAAAATCGGTTCGAGGTTAGTAAACGCAACCAGAATTAATACATAAGGAGCACTGTTGACTTTTGAGAAAATTAAATGATCTTAAATTATGCCTTATAGCCCAAAATATACGGTAAAGCCTTGGTGAGTGTTTGTGAACTGCAACAGTTTGCTTAAGCATTATTCATAGAAAGCTTAAATAAGATGAAAATATGTTTTAAAAACTTTGCTTAATAGTTGCTCATATCAGATTTGAGTCTTCTAATAGAACAAGTTTCAACACTGAACAGTTTTCTCCTCTGCTGGCACATTGCAGAGATGACTGACTGAGTTGTGTCTCTGTTGTGTTTGCAGTGTTTTACTGGAGATGCACACCAGACTGCAGGACTTCAGCTTCTTCTCCAAAGGCTTGTTAGCAGACCTGGAGATGAGTGAGCAGAACCAGAACAAGGTCGACAATCCACTTTCTCTCTCCCGAAGTTCTTAAACATTTTGGATGTTGTTGGGTTTTTTTTTTATTAGCTCGTTTTCAGCGGTCGTGTTTGTGACGTCACTCTTGCCATCAGCGATTTGTTTTGTCCTCCTCCAGGTTTTGGACAGGATCCTTTTCAGCATGCAGTCCAAGAGAGCAGGACAACAACAGCCTGCAATCACACCCACAGACAAAGACCAGATGGTCTCTAGGTGTGTGTGTCTTTGTGTGTGTGTGGGTGCAAAGATACAGAGACGGTTACACAATAGGCCTGATAACGTCTCCTCCTTTGTTCTAGGATGCACCGTCTGAAGGAGGAAATGGAGATCTTGGTGAGGGAACTACAGTGCAACAACAGCATGATTGAGAGGTCAGTTAAACGACCGGCTTCCTGCTCGCACACCTCCTCTGTTGGAAGTCTCGCCCTCATAACGCAGGAGGAGAGAAAGCATGATGTTGATTGTCTGTGTTTGTTTCATCCTGCAGTCTGGGAGCGGTGAACTCTCCTGCAGCTCTGGAGCCGAGTCTGGCCCGACCTTCTACCCTGTGACGTGCAGCATCTCTGATCTTAACTCACACACTCGCCCCGACAGGCACAAGGTTTTTTTTTTTAATCGCCTCTCACGGACACTGACGGCGGGTGTGCTGGATCTTCTTTCAAGGACCGGCTGCGACCCGTGGTGGCTCAGGAAGAGGAAGCAGCCAAAGACGATCAATAAAATGTGAAGCTCGGTTTAGAGATAAGATGCAGAGAACAGAGGAGGAGGAAACGCCACTGATAGGTCTTTAATCTGTGTGTGTGTCTGTGTGTGTGTGTGCTTGGCATCCGAGTACAGCAGTTCAATATAAACCTCATTAATGCCTTTAGTGGTATTGTATTTCTAATAGGCTGCCACAGTGATGGACTATCAGATCTATCAGGATGAAGCAGAATGAATGCCGAGTCAGCTGTTGGTGTTTTTCTAAGGCTGTTATCTCTTTGCCCTGCTGAAGAAGCACTGCGACACCTGGAAAACCTTCAAGGATTCAACCAAACTGACTGTATCTCTGTGTGTCTGTGTGTGTTTCTTGAAGGAAGAGCTTGAGCCGTCTGCCGTCTTAATCATGGTTTCACATGACTTCATTTCTAGGCCGTCTGCCGTCTTAATCATGGTTTCACATGACTTCATTTCTAGGTTCTCAAGTGATTACATCACAGGCCTGTACTCTTCATGTCACATACAGTATGCTTTCTCCTCTTGTTGGAGTTTAACGTAAACGATAAGTTTATTACACACTGTAAAAAAAGAGAAGTAACAAAAAAAATCAGGGAAACTCAGCACTCGCCGCAGTGTCTCCTTTTTTAAACAGAACCACAAAGAGTCAACACAGTCTCATGACATAACAGCAGATTCACACAGAGAACTGACATTAAGCCGGAGTGGTTCACATGCCGGGGAAACCCCGGGTGTGATATTTGTGTGTGACGTGATGTATGAGGTTAGATGAAATTGTAATTAAAATACACTTTTACAATACTTCTAAACAATAAAATGATCTTGAAAAGTGAAAGTAAAGAGAAGTCAGTTTGTCACGGCATCATACAGCTCCTCTGTGAATGAATCACCATGAGCTGGAGTCACTCTTTCACACTCTTTGGTTCAGTCTGTACTCACCTTAACATTAAACTCTGTGTGTAGCCGTAGGTAAGAAGATGAAAGGCAGCAAAGAAAAACAGAAAACATGCGAGTTGTTGCGACACTGAAGAAGTGAGAATGAAATTGAAAGTTTCTCACTCCTGTGTGTGGGAGTGTTGTGGGTGTCCTCGGGGGCTTTCTCGTCTCGGTCGGTGGGGGGGCTTAACGGCCACTGTGGGTGTTTTTGCTGCTCATATGACGCGCTGTTGACAAAGTGGAAAATTTGTTAACTTTCCTGCTTCTAGCCTACACACACACACAGTGTGACATTGTGTCTTTATCACTGCGAGCCCACTACATGTTTTATACCAACAGTTTGACTTCAAATCTCTGACAAAAACACCTTTTTAAAATTGCTTTTAATGTCTAATGTGTTTTTAGTGTACTGTCTTATATTGTTTTGATGATTTAATGTACTTCTTGTGTCTTTGAGTACCCTGAAAAGCGCTTTTAAATAAAATGTATTATTTGTCTTTGAGTACCCTGAAAAGCGCTTTTAAATAAAATGTATTATTAGTTTTATTTAGTTATCATTGGTTGATCCTTGTGTAGTTTCAACAGTTCTGCCTCTTCTTTAGCACAACAAGTACTAAATAATTACTTTCTCTTTAATATTTGTCCTTGACAATTTAAATCTAAAACCTAAATCCTCTTCATTATCATATTCAGTGTGTCATACTTCCTAATCCAGTCTCTGGTAGCTCTCCACAGCTCTCTCTCTCTTCATCTGTGATTGTGGTTTCTGGTTTGTGCCAGTCTACTTTTTTGTAGTCTACTTTTAGTCCAAGTGGTTTCAGAAGATTATTACTGCAGACTGCGTTTGGAGTCAGAGGCCTGGAGCAAACAGCTGGCAAATTAAACTGAGTCATCTGTGAAGTTAAGTGTTGTCATCCAGTGAATTAGTCTCTGTAATCCACTGACTGATGCCAAATCAAACCCGGGGATTAGCGCGCGCTCCTGTCGCTTTAAAGGGTGCGCGCTCGCGGCATTTAAAGCCGTCAGATCCCCTGCGTCACTACTACAAGCTCGTGGGCGCGGGCGTGAGTTTACATTCAGGGCACGGAGTGAAAACACGCACCAATACGCACAACAAGCAGCCGAACACACACGCATTACACGGGGACGAGACAATGGCGTCTGCGAGTGTGGTGGGTCCACACAGGCTGGACTCGGAACCGCAGCTCCGGCGCATCAAACTGTCCGGCAGCAGGAAGAAAACGCCGAGGAAACTGTCCTGGGAGAAGATGGTGTTCAGGAGAAGCTCCGGGAGCAGCGGGGAGTCGGTCACTACTGAAGGGGAGCCGGGAACTCATCCCTTGTCTCCGGGACCAGCGGGAGAAATGCCGCTGAGAGGAGGAGTGATGCCCGCTGAGGGATGCGGAGCTCCGGCCGCCCCTGCTGCGCCACGTAGCCCGAACCGGGACAGACAGGCGGGCAGCAGCACGGACGGAGACTGGCACGCTGCAGCCGAGACTCGAGAAAGTGTCGGAGCCGGAGCCGGAGCCGGGCACATCAGCAGCGACTGCAACAGCAACGTCGACTGTGACTCGAACCGTAACACAGGTGGACGCAGGGGGACTTCGCTCAAGAGGTCGGGCATCAATGTCATGCCAAACGGAGCGGTTATTAATGGACACAAAGGAGGTGCGCACCGGCACCGGGACGCGCCACACGGTAGACGGGACACCTGGAGCGGGGACAGCAGACAGAGACCGAGGCAGAGCATCTCCTCCTCCGGGTCAGCGCAAGGAGAGAGCAGCGGTCCCCCGCTGGAGCGCGTTACGCAGGGCAGGACTGGAGTGGTCAGGCTGGCCCGCACCGAGCCTGCCCGCAGGGAGGCCTGGTCCATCTTTCCCCGAGGGGTGGATCCCCGGGTGAGGACCGAGAGGGGTGAAGGACACAGGTTCGAGGCCAAGCCCGTTACGCAGGACTGGTGCGACGCGTGTAGCCGTCAGATCACTGCACAGGCGCTCAAGTGTCAAAGTAAGTATCTGCACCACACACACTTATGTCAGTGCTTTGTTTTCTTTCTGTACTGGATTTTATTTTATGAAGGACACACGCAGCTCTTCCATACTGGTGGGTGTGTGTTGGTACACAGAAAACAGGGAGGGACATTTCCAGGCAGTTTGCTCCATAGACAACGCCAAAAAAAAAAAAAACCCTTCCATGGAAAGCCCATTATCTTGTCCTTCCAGCTCTGCCTCCCAGAGTCCTCACTCTGTGCCTCTCAGCCTGCAGTGTGATAGTAAAATCAGCAGTGATTCATTGATGTAAAAACCCAGAAACAATAGAAATGTCTCTGAGGCTCATATTTATGAACCGATTGTTTGTTCCAGGAGGCGTAGAGATGTAATGGGGACACTGAAAGTGGAATATTTAAGCTCATTTAAAAACTTTTTTTGGAGCCCTGATGTCTCTCGGGTCTCATACCTGACTGTGCTGACTGTCTCTCATGACGTCAGTCCACACCTGCACATGCAGCCCTGGGACACAGAGTGTAAGGCCGAGCCTGGCCTGGCAGTGTGTGAATGTGTGTTTAATCTGACACAGATGCACATGCACAGAGTTCAGCCTGAAGAGGGTTGTGTGTCTGTGTGTGTGTGTGTGTTGGATATACTGTACATGCATGCTGTGCATGTGCATGCGGCTGCTGAGCTGGCATTGTGTCAGCAGCACTCTGTCACAGGGAAGGCTGCGGCTGCAGAGCTGCGTGAGGTAAAGAGAGGATTCAAAGTTAGGAGGGAGGGAACGATAGAAGATTTTTTTTTTAAAAACACACCCGGACCAGCTGAAATAGAAGATCAGAGCCAAGAGAAAGAAAGAAAAAGAAGGATGACAACAAAAAGAGAGTGGAAAGAGTTTGGTGGAGGAGGAAGGCTTGGGTGAGAGGAATGAGCAGCGACACAAGAGCGATGGAGAGAGTAAAAAAGAGAGAGAGAGAGAGAGAGAGTTTGTCCAGCACTGCAGAACTGTCTGATTTAGTGTGTTATCAGCAAGAGCTCAGTGGAGCGAGAGCAGTGATTACTGGAGCACACACACACACACACACACACACACACACACACACACACAGTCATGAGTTTTTTTTTACAACCCAAGAACTTCACTGAGTTTTTTGTTCTCATTCATCTCGTCATGGATCAAACTAATTAGCTTTTTTTCTGCCTTTCTCTCTCTCTCTCTCCTCTTCTCCCTTTTCTTCCTTTTCTCGGAAATAAACCCAAAACATCAGAGGTGCGTGGCGGCATCCGGCCATGGGGGTCACCAGGACCATTTATGACAAGCAATACAAATTTAGCCATTTCAGGGTATTATTGTGGGGAAGAAACGCAACCAAAACTGCCAAAATAGCAACTGCACACACACACACACACACACACACACACACACACGCACACATGCTCTTCTTTCAACTACACCCAGCAAATGACAGGGAGTGAGAGACGGAGGCTCTTGCGACCATAAACAACCATCATTCTGCGTCTTTTGTCTGCCTGTCTTTAATCTATCACCCTCCCTGCATCGGTGTAGGCTTTTGTTGCACACGAAGCTCACGGATGCAGCTATGCAGCTCTTCTCCCTCGGGGACAGGGACCGCCGTGATGTGGCCTTGCCCTACAGTGGAATCTGTCAAATCCGAGTCAGAGCTCTCCAGCCTCGTAGTCTGCTGCTCTTGTTGTTGTGTAATCCTCCTGAATTTTATTCCTATGGCTGGCCTTCGTCCATGTTTTGAGGGTTTTCTTTATTGCTCCTCTTGGGAGTTAGATGAGAGTTTGATTTGTGGTAGGTTCATGCTAAACGGCAACCCCCACGCTATATATGCATAAACACATCCCACACACACACACATACACACACACATACATGCATATAAATGAGAGCCTAGCCTAAAAAATGTCTCATAAGTGTCAGTGTAGACATTTATGAGCTCTGTCTGTCTGTTTTCCTGACACAATAATCTTTCACTCTCCTCAGTTGTTTGTTATATGTACAGGAAAACACACACGCGCTGTATAACACACGCACAGAAAGATGTTTTATATCACTTGAATCTATACTGTAGGTTTGGATCGTGTCCTGTCAGCGTCAGCTGCTTATTACTGATTCGATTTGTCACCTCCATATTGTGCCGTAGGTCAGGGAGCTCAGGAAGGAGGCCCAGGAGTAAAGGAGGGGAGTCTGTTTAATCCCAGCTCTGGGTGTCTCCCGTCTGGGATTATGTCTCCGGGATGGAGAGGTTGGGATTACAGACAGACAGACGGAGTCAGACGTCAGATTAATATTTAATTAAAGCTCTCAGGGAGCCGTGCTGTTGTGGCAGCAGTGCTCTGACACACGCCTCCTCAATCTCTGCCGACAATAAGGCAGTGACCCTTTGCTGTAAATACACAATATCCAGTTACATGGTTACCATTTAAACCCTACTTAACCCTCGCAGTGTGGCATCTAAGAAGCAGATGACCATTAAATAGTTTATAACACCCTGATTTAAGGATGTTTTCATTCATAAACCAATAATTAACCCTATGTGTGATAAATATCTAATAGCACGCTGTAAGGATTTTGTGTCTCTTAGATGCTTTATAGGAGAAAAACAAAGTAAACCTGTCATTGCTTATGAATGTTAAATATGAATTTTAGTGTTACCTAAAAAGTTAATCAAGAAAACCTGTCATGCATGCGCTTTCAATCAGGGCTGTAGGTAATGTAATGTTTTGGGTTTTTTGCAGTTAATCAGTTAAATGAGGTGGCTGTGGCTCAGGAGGTAGAGCGGGTCGTTCGATTCCCCGGCTCCTCCACTCTGCATGTCGAAGTGTCCTACTGAACCCCAAACTGCTCCCTGTAGGTCGCTTTGGATAAAAGCGTCAGCTGAATCTCTAAAGAAAATGTAAACGCTTCCGTCAAAAACTCTTGTAGTCGAAGTTGGCGTCGTCCAGTTGTTCGTTTTGTCCGACCAGAGCAACAAATTTAGCATTTACGATGACTTAGACCAGGGGAAGAAGCAGGAAACGTGCACATGTAAGGAATCAAATGGTTAATGGGTGATCGAAAGTTGACAATTCATTTTCTCTCACACATTATTAACCAGGTGTCTCTTGGTTTTGGTTTTGGTCCTCCACGTTCGGCTGTCAGAGAACTTTAAGACAAGGTGAATTCTCCAGAGATCAGAGCAGAAATCAGATCAGAACAAGAAATGAAACATTCATGAATTACATATGTGAGCGATGTTGGCTCATATAGATCTCTTACAAGTAGTGTGGAGATCTTTGTTGTTACATGGACAGGGAAACACATGTAGACCTTCTCAATGCCCCGTGGTATTCCTCCTCATGTCTCTCTAAAGGATGTTTCTTTTTCCTTCTTCTTTTACCTTTTCCCCCCTTGGTCCACACAATGCAGAGCTTGTCTTACCCAGTTTCAGAGCTCCATTCACAGTGGAAGAAGAAAACATAGGAGCGGGGGTTTGTGTTAAATGGCTCATGACCTTCTCGTCCCGACATACCACCGCTGCTGCTGCTGCTGCCGCCGCTCTCTGCCAGACGTGCGATGAATATAGTTTTAACTAGACTTCAGCCAACGACATTCCTGCAGAGCTCATATGTCTCGAGTCGAAAACACACACACAATCTGAGCACAAGGCTGCATTGAACGTCGGAGAAGGCCGTTGAACACATCGCCTTCTGTGTTGTGCTTTTTCTTAGAAACACACTTGTAGGGGAAAACACCCAGTCTCCCACATTATTATTTCTTTTCTAAAAAGGAAGTGAAAAATATGTAGCAGACACGTAGGAGGGGGGGCTTGTTTTTGAAGAAAGACCTGTTTGGTGTTTGGTGTTCTTCTCGCCGAGCATCACCACTCAGCTCAGCTGTATGTGTGGCAGAACAGTGGGGATTTTCAACAAGGCTATTTTTAGGTCGCCCTTGGTGGATAGTGATAGGGCCGCAGCGGAAGAGGGTGACTAGGGCTAGAAAGGATGAGACAAAGACCCTCTTAAGCACATGTCGGTTGGTTAGTAGCGTCATCCTCCTGCATCTGTGCTGCTGCAGTGATAAAAAAGCAAAAAGAGGTGACATCAGAGAACAACCTTCTCATGACATTTCTTTTGTGATTATGTCACGAGGCTGTGAGTGAAACTGGTGAGCACATCCTGTTCCTTCAAACTCTTCAATTTTTAGAAGTAGGGCATGAGAACTCCCAGTAGCTTCCTCTCTATGTATCCATCTCACAGTGCATATTAATAACCGGCGGACTGCGCATCACCTCAACCCACACACACAAGCACCCATACGCACTCGAGGTGATGCATGTCCTTTGCACTGACGAGATATGTCACCGTCGTGGGGTTTGACACCATGGCTGACTCACTCCCCCTCAAACCAGGCAGTGGGGTTTCACACCAAGGAGACAGAAAAAGGGGGAGAAGAGAGGAGAGAGTGTCGGTAACCAGCTCTGCAGTGGTCTGTGACGTCTCTGCTCCGCCGTATGGAAGTCCCACCGCGTTCTCCTAAATGAAGGGTGCTCACCGAGGGAATGTACAGATGAAAGGGTCTCTGATCGCTGAAGAGAGAGGAGCGAGGGGTAATAGAGACATCAGGATTGCGAGGGGGTCTCTGTCTCTTTAAGCCGGCTGTTTGTTACTGCAGAGTGTGTGGGTGCTGCAGTAGAGACAGAGAGAGAGAGAGAGAGAGAGAGAGAGGGGAGAGAGGATGAGAGAGCATTGATAGCAGAGAGACGTCGGAGAGGAACAAGTTGTGTGCGGCGAGAGATTCAGGGCTCATGTCCGCCCGCTGAGGTGTCAGGTGCAGACCAAAGGAGAAGAGTGTGAGAGCATTAGGGAGTGTGTGAGGAGTACAGGTGGAGGGGTGGCAGAGCGAGCGGAGAGGGGGCTGTTTATTCGGAGCGTGGCACCAGTGGCAGAGTGGCTACGCTGGGATGGCAGAGGGGGGAACTGGGGGGGCTGGCGCTGGGGCAGTCCTCAGAGGGCTGGCCGGGGGCAGGACAGGAGGGCCAGCGAGGATTACGCGCACAGGACGGTGCCGGCTGGATGGTGCCACCATGCTCCATCTATGGCACAGATAGCACCTCTTGTCCCCGGGCGGGAGGAGGCAAAGGGGGAGGCGGGGGTTGGGGTCAGGTCAGGGGCAGTTGAAGGCGTCAGGGTGGGCAGGACGTTTCTGGGACAGGTGTCACTGCATCTGGAGGAGGTCAGGGGCGATTCGGAGGGGGAGGTCGGCAGCGCCTGCTTCGGGCAGGTGTCCCGCCGGCTGGGGAGGCTGCTGAAGAGGCTGCCCAAGTCTCGCTCCTGGAGCGACAGCCTGCGCATCCTCCGACGATCATCCTCTAACGGATCTCTGCTCAACGCCTCAGGTATGGAGAGGAAAAATGGAGTAGTGGAAAAAAAAAACTGGGATACGACACTTTGAAGTAGATTTGATCCTGATGGGTTTGTTGGTGAGAGAGGTCAGTATTTTTTTTTTTTTGGAAAGATGATGAGTAGACAGGTTGAGCTGGGTTGGCCTCAAATGTTGACTGTGGGCCAAAATATTTGGGTATTGTGTGCATCGGTCTGTCTATCTGTGAACTGCAGTGCCCTCATGCCCTGTTACTCTTTGTCTATATACACACACCCCCCTCCACCAAACCTCTCTATCGGCTGATCTATCCACCTCGCCTTTGTGTAAAAGCACATATTGTTTTTATGTGTGTAAGATTGTGCGTGAACAGCGAGGACTGCAGATCGGTTAGAACAGGCCAGTAAAACAAGGTCAGATGAAAGCAGCGAGATCTACAGTTTATTCCTGCTCCAGACACACACACACACACACACACACACACACACACACACACATTTCGAACAGTCGAGAAAATCCTGCGTAACTGGATTATCATATTGACTTTCATATTCGTAGCAGGAATTTGAGCTATGAGTGAGTCTGCTGGAGGCTGCACGGCATCGATCTTTCCCATGTTTTCTACAAATAGAGGACTGGCTAATGCAGGGTTTTTTTTGGTGGGGGGGGGGGTGGAGGGGTGATGAATACATAATGTAACATTAGCACAAAGTGTGGCTGGGGTATTAAAAAAAGAAAAAAGAAGCAGAAAGAGAAACGGCTCGGCGCTGCAGAGTTATTGATTCGTTCACAGCAGGGGGGGCTGACATCTGAATAAAAATAATGTTACTTCAGCTCTTTTGTTCATGTGTGTGTGTGTGTGTGTGTGTGTGTGTCGGCCTGATAAGACCCTGACCAAACATGACTCAGGTGGAGCTGCTTGTCAAAAAGCTCAGCACTCACTCTGAGTGACGTCATGCTGCAGCCTCAGAAGCTTCACAAACAGCATCAGCAGATACCCCAGACAGATAACGGCTATTTTAAGACTGTGTTCCCTGGAAACCCAGTTAGTCCTCAAGAAAGAAAGCGGCCCAAACCAGATTCCTCACTTCTTCTATTTTTCTATTATTGTGTGTCTAAATCATCTTTGATGATGCTGTCTGGAAATTCCTCTCAGATTCTCTAAATCTTGGATGACGGCTGTCTCCGGTTTGGAGTGGATGATGTGTTTTTAGAGGCGGATTGTGTGTGTGTGTGTTCAAGGTGGAACTGCGCTCTGGTTTTACACATAAAAGCCAGTTAATCATCATAGAGAGTATTACTTTAGAGCTTGAAACAGTCTCCTGTGGCTCTGGAGGATCTCTCTAAAGTCTGAGGAGGGAAACTAAAAGCTTTTAGCAGAGAGAGAGTCTGGGTTACAGACGTGGAATTGGAAAGACGTGGACGGTTATTAAGCATGGAGGGTCAAATGAAATGATACATTATGGGAAATCCAGTGGTTTCTGGAGCTCGACTCATACTAAAAGTCAAGTATTATCCCCAACTATATGGTGCACCACCCTTTTAATTCAAGCAAAACCATAATTAAAAACTAATTGGGATATTCAGAGCCTGTTTATTCTTTACGATGGAAATCAGAATTAATGAATTCTTAACTCACTACAATTTGATTTCTTCAGTGTTTTGTTGTTTGTCATCATGTTGCTCAGTATGAATCACCTCAGTGTGCATATTTTATCTGCTGATGAAAGCTACGAGAGAACCTAAATATACTTTGAGTTAAGAAGGTTTGATAGATCATTAATATGTCATCATCACATCTGTATGCCAGCAACACTGCCTTCTTTATAATCTAATTAAGACCAAATAAAGTTTGTCCAATTTTCTTGATCAGAAGAGCATTTAACTTTATAATAAATAGAAATATAATGTAATATAAAATCACATATTAAACTCATTTTCAGCTCAGTGGACAGAATGAGCCTTAAACACACCACAACAGTTGCCGGTTCTTCTCTTGTTTGTTTGGTTGATTCAGGGAGCATCTGTAGTCTGACAGATGGAGGAACTGACGGGTTGGGGGGTGGAGATGCTGAGGTTGGTGGAGACAAAATGTCAGTATCAAATAAGCAATCAAATATATATACGCAGATGTCAAGATGAACCGGGGCAGATTTTATTTAGGTTAGGAGAGATTTGTTTGGTAGGTCAAAGCATGTGACGGAGAGGAGAACTAAATCTTCATATTTTGATTCATAATGATGGAAAAACAAGATGAATGTGAGCCGCACAGCAGGCGAACATGGATAACTGCTGCAAATGAGCTAATATGGGATCAGACTGAGTAAAGACCCCAAAGCTGCTCTTAAGACTATCATAAGACCTGCAGGGGTTCATTAGAGACCGTGTTAATATCCTCGCCCCCACGCTGTAGCTCCCTTACCCCTGTTTATCCTCTTCCTCCTCACCCAGACAAGGAGTAAACACAATATGTCCTTTGAGTGTCTCTCTCTCTCTCTCTGGTGCCACACAGACTTCATCCTCCATGACCTGCTAATCTTCACCCTCCCCTTTCTGTCCGTCACACACCCACTGTCTCGCAGGAAAAACAAACCACCCACATCCTCTGTCTCTGAGATTTTCTGTGCTACTTCCAAGAAGGAGTGGAGTGGAAAGATCAAAAGACAAAGATTATAGGAGACGGGAGTAACGTCCACAAAGACAATCTGAGTGTCCTCTTTTGAGAAGCCATTCAACACTCTGCAAATGGAAAGCCTCTCCCTTCCTTTCTCCCTTCCCAGCGGGTGTTATCGACCCCGAAGTGCAGCGGTGGAAAGTTAACACAGCCACCACATATAGATCTCCGCCGAGCTCACTCGTCTTTTTCAACTTTCTTAGCGCTGCCTCTTTGTCCAGCTCTATCAGTCTGCATCACCGTCTCCGCTCGTCCGGAGGCGGCGTGGCTTTAAAAGCAGTCAGACTGGAATGATGGGATGAGGCAAAGAAAGGGAAGTCTGTGCACGCATCTCCTGACGCAACCGAAGCCAGTCTACCATGACGACACATAACACCACAGCCCCTTTTTTCATGTTGAGACAACACACACACACACACAGACTGCAGACTTGAAGGCTCTGTGCTGGAGGAACTGATGCTCATGAGTGTTTATGCCTCAACTTCATTACTATCATCTTTCAGGTGTATGTCCCTGCATGCAGATATGCATTTATGCGTCTCCACTGTCGTCAAAGTGTCTAAATATTAAAACAGCTTTATGTAATCATCAAACCAGGAGATGACCTCGAGGATATTTAATGTATTTGACAGGACGTTGAAGCTGGCAAACCAGCAGGAGCATATACACAGACATAAATACAGAATATATAATTCACACTTAAGATAGAAAATAAGAAGATAATGTTAAGTTGGTAACTCTGTTACATTCAAGATCCCCCCAAAATATAAAGATGAGACATTTTAATCTGCTGAATGGGATAAAGGTGTCAAAAGAGTTCACTTTGCATGACTACTTATCCATATCAGAGTCACCGGGGAGTGAAGCCAATCCCAGATGACGTGAGTCAAAAGGCGGAGTACACTGTGAAAAGGTCACCGGTTCATCACGGGGTTCACACACGGAGACAAACAAGCATTCACACTCACATTCACATCTACAGGCACCAATTAATCTGTATGTACGTCTGATTTCTTTGGACCGTGGGAGGAAAGAACTCAAACTTTTTTATAAAGCACATTTGAAAACAACTGAGGTTGACCTCAGTGCTGTACAGGCTGATACAAAGAATATGCATACAATGCCATAATTACAAAAGATGAAGATAAATTCTAAGATACTTAAACTTGGTTAAAAAAAAAAAGGTGTGTTTTAAGGAGGATTTAAAAACCTCAAATGATCCGGCAGATCGGATGTGCCAGGGCAAGTTATTTCAGAGCGTAGGGGACGCCGCCACAAAGGCTCGGTCACCGAGACACACGGAGAACATGCAAGTCCTTCACAGAAACGTCCCAGCTGACCGACATGTTGGTGAAATGTTGGTGTGATTAAAGCAGTTTCCAGTCAGAGCAGAATACACGCAGGTTCTTCTTTCCTTGTTCTGCATGGACTTTTAAGAATACAAAGCAAAAACAGTGTGAGGATTTAAAAGTTTCCAGCTTCATTTGGGGTGATAAATAAGGAAGTTAACTGGCATTTAAAATGCCTGTTGTCATATTTCTATACTTGGAAACCTTCTAAAGAAATCCAGCAGAAGGGAATCTGCTTCGCTGTTTTAGTTAAAGCAACTTCCCCATTTCATAGTCTGACTAACTGTACTTTCCACAGAAGAGCAAAAGGGAAGCCCCTGCAGGTCCTTGCGTGATCCCAGGGGGGGAGTTTTTTCTCTCAGACATTTCAGACATTGTTCCTTTCTGCTGACTCTCCCCTTCTTTTACTTTCTCTTTGGTTCTTTCTCTGTCTGTGACCGAGCCTGCGTCAGCACGCCTGCCTAACCTTCAGAGGCCTTCTGGGTCACTGGATCTCTGCTGCAGTTTCTCCACCTGCTCATTAACGCTGACATATGTATAGTACGGCATCCCGATGAGGCGCACTTTATAACACCATCTGCGCATTTACTCTTACTGTGAAAGAGAAAAAAGCTTGAATCACTTTGGGTTTCATATTTAGCCTCCGGGAATCCACTAAAAGCAGAAACGTGTCCCTTTACCGTAACACCTTTTTGGATTATATCTATTTCTATAATTTATGTCTAAACCCTGGGCTGAAAAACAAGGCATCAAACACGTTTTCACAATGATGTCAGTGAGAATTTACGCCGCCTTTGTTGTCACAAAATCATAACAGGACCTTTTGTTTATATCCGTATGACTGTCCGCTCAGAATCAGTCAACACTCGGTCCTAAAACGCTGATATATACAGTCCTGTACGAAGACAGTGTGTCTTATCAGTGTGGGAATGAACCGGATCCCAGGTGAACTCGGACTTGCTGACAGTGACGTATCTGACTGTAGGTGTGGAACGGGAAGAAGTTTCGATCTCTCCGGCGTTCCTCCTGTTTTCCTTGCAAGTTCGCCCAGCAGCGATTCCTGTTTCTAAATCAGTTATCAGTGAAAAGACCGATGTCTGGGTTTTCTCTGAGCCGCCACCGCCCAACACAAACACTAATTTCTGTCTCGAGAAGGACAGTAGAGAAAGTTTAAAGGCGCCCTGTGGAGTTTTTGACCACTAGTAGTGCTATGGAGTAATGTTTTCTTGTATTATGACATGAGACATTTTGGTACTTTTGGTACTCTTGCATCTTTGTTTAGCACTAAGATTGAAAACAGCAAGCCTGAGTAGGAAGCAGAAAGTTAGAAAATCAACCTATCAGCACCTCTAAATTGAGATTTGTCATTAACTGCTTTTTAGGGGGTTATGTAGGAAGATATTTTGGATCTATGTCCAGACATGAGAGTGGTATCGATCTTCTTATCTAACTCAAGAAAGCAAAGAAGCATATATTCCAAAATATTATTTGGAAGTCGACGTTACAGCCTGCGATCGGGCTCGAGGGTGGATGGAGACCACGGACAGGACAGGAAAGGAGTTTCTCTTTTTCCCTTCCCCTGCGTGCTTCCTCTTTTCTCTCTCTTTCTGCACTGTCATGAGCATGAGTGTCTCTAAGCCAAACTCTACTCTTTCCTTAACACATCACTCCTGTCAGCGAGGGCTCTCTCCCTCTGCCAACCTGTCTCTTTAACACACACACACACACGCTCTTCCTCTCTTAATGCACTGACCTCTAACCTGTCATGAGCAAAGTATTCCTTATCTGAACATTCCTCTTTCCTCCTGTCAGTAAACCTCCCGTCCTGCTTCAATAAGAAAGAAAGTACCTAGTTATGGGTGATTAATCTGAGCTTTATAGCTGATTAATAACAAAAAAGAATAACACGCCGCCTTCTGGCCGCGACCTTATTAAAAAAACAGAGCTCATCTCTGGTCATCAAGTAGCTTGTTGCCGTGGTAACGGGGCTGATGCTGAGAGCGAGAGAGAGAGACACAGCGGTGTCCCCCTCTCCAAGCAGGATACAGACAGAGCCACTGATATCAGCAGACAGAAAGCCAACCGAGCTCGTCTCAGCAGCAACAAAGGAGGAGAAGCAGAAGACACAACGTGTTGTTTTGAAGCAGATATCGAAGCCTCTTAACAGAACAGTGCTGAAAACAAATGTTTTTATTAAGCCTGGCTGATTGTGCATGTAGCAGTAGCTGTACGGGGTTTTATTTAAGAAGCTTGAGCACCATAAAAAGGCTCTGACTCAGAGTTTCCTGCGGTCCCCTTCATTGCCCATGCGGTTTAAAAAATCTCTCTTTTTCTTTAGCATGGATTATCTCACCAACAGAGGAGAAGTTAGATGTGAAGCTATGCGTCTCGGTAGGAGAAAAGCCTCCGGCCACAATAAAGGAGCAAAGCCGAGGCAGTCGTAGATCCAACTTTAAAAAATCAAAGAACGGTGGACTATTTTGGGAAGTTTTTATTTTTTCGGGGGGGGAAGTACCTAAGTCTATTCTTTTCTAGTGGAGCAGTGAGATGTAAGTTGACCGTACGAAGGGCTGCTGCTGTGGTGGTGGTGGTGGTGGTGGTGCAGTTCGTTGGCCTTGAATGTGTAAAAGGAGCACGTCGATCCATTGTCCAAGGATGCCTGGAATACATTGTGTTTGTTTGTTATGGTCTTTTCTGGATCCTGTATAGTACGTCCATGTGGATGAGTAACCACGAGAATATATCATATTTCTGTGGGTCTGCTTAGCAAAGTATTTCCGTGAATGAGATGTATAAATATATCTAAACGTCTCTCTACTCACAGTCATGCATCGTAAGGTGTGTTCTGTTTATTGAAACACTGCAGTCCCCTGCCTCGTAGGTGTGTGTCTGACATCATCCACTAGATGGAGCTAAGTCTCTGTGTAAAGGAGTTTGCATGACTCATGATTGATGATCTTCCTCATCTTAAATCTAACACACCCTTACAGGTGACTAATCCTTTCTGACCTAAAGTGTTAGATCAACGTTCGATTAATGTTTTTCTGACCGGGTGGGTGTTTTTTTTGCCTCCCACCAGACTGTAGCTACACCTGTCACCTGGAGTGTGAGAACGAGGTCCAGCTGGACTGCAACCGGAGGGACAAAGACTCAGAAGAAACTCCATCATCTCGCAGAAACCACTGCCCCGCCGCCGCCGCCACAGCCTCTCAACACAAGGTGAGACATCTCGAGTAGAAACACACTGACACTAAGAGCAGAGGAAAAGGCAGCAGAGAGCTATTTGTGACACTTTTTTGGGGGGAGTGGGCATTGCTGAAGAACAAACACGTCCATCAGAGAGTCAGTGTGTTATTTTGCAGAGGGTCACAATTGGGTAATCGCAGGGTTCATCTCTCCAAGCCTACACTTTTACATAACTGTCCACCTCTTTCACAACATGCTCTCCCTCCTCCTCCTCCTCCTCCGCTGTCCACTTCTAAATTTATTTATATATGCGCTCATTTGCTTTTTTTTTGGTAGCACAATGTTCCCAGGGCAGAATATGCTACATCAACTCCTCATCTGATGTGCCTTGCCAGCTCTGTCGCTCTCTCTTCCAGAGTTCATCTCTCTTCTCTCTCTCATGTTTGATATGTTCACTCGGTGGCGGATCCCTGATATCGTCACTTCTCTCAGCTTCTCTCATACGAATGCAAACTAATACAGATACTCACTGTTCTCTGCAGGGAGCTCCAAGTGTGGCATAGCTGTGTTGGCTTCAAAAAAATATTCTCAGATGTTATGTATGCTCGTGGAATATATATTTAGATATCAGCTGTTGTAATACTTTGCTTCAAGTGAAAATCCATCATTGTTCACACTGACAAGCCTCAGGCTATCCAGTGATACAGTAATTATGTAAAATTCATCCACAAAATAGTGCTTTCGCCCACTCCTTTGTGTGTGTGTGTGTGTGTGTGTGCAGGAGCCTGATAGAGTGTGAACCTGCGTGCTGCTCTTGGCATCCCAGCCTCAAATCACCCACGCAATGTGGTCCGTACACCCACACACACTCACATACGAGAGAAAGAAAAAAGCTGGATAACGCTGACAGGCCTGCAGCAGAATGTTGGCGGCGACCGCTCCGCGCCTTGGGGGGCCAGATAACACAAAATTAGACCCCCTCCATCCTAGTGTGCCAGGTAATACTGCGTTTCTAGAGAGCATGAACAAATAAACACAATCACGCTGAGAGATGTTGACGGGGAGTGGCGAGAATTGGAGCGAGCAAACGATGGTGGGGGGGTAAATTTGACCAAATGTCATGCGGCGACTACTCCAACTGCAAAAATGTGCTCGTTTCTTTCGGTGGTCCGCCTCTACTGGAACAAAAGAATGGCATATCATTATTTTGTAGTCATTTTAAGCTTAACTGCTGCCAGTCTTACTGAGTTTAATGACTGTGTCGTTAAAGATAATGAGCTGAAAGACAGACTCAAGCGAGCGTTGATGATGTCTTGTCTTGGAGGCATGTGAACTCTTGTGACTGAAGGCTCGGCTCTCTCCACAGTTTTCTTGCGGGTTCATAGTGTACGCTGTACTGTACGCTGGGACTGCAGACAAGAAGAGATATGACAGTTCATTTCCTGCAGGCGTCTTTCTCCCGTTTTATAGCTGCAGCTCTGTGTGTGTGTGTGTGTGTGTGTGTGGTTGTGTTTCCTTATTGTGTGTGCATCAGCAGAAATTGATCCCCCCTTTTTTTTTTTTTTTTACCCCCAATAAGCCTACAGGCTGCATCGACTCCAAGCCAGGAGTAACGTCGTTCAGTACGCGTGTTTGTGTGTGTTTGTGTGTGTTTGTGCGTGTTTGTGCATGTTTGTGCGTGTTTGTGTGTGTGTAGCATCCCGCCCCCTGCAAGCTGCTCTTCTCTTCTAGTGATTACACTGATGGAAGCAAGGAGCAGAGCTGCAGGTGATCAGTCTTCGGAGCTGAGTCGAACCTGTCAGACAGAGACCCCGATGAAAGGGTGGACGCTCGGTCCCTGTGGCGCTGCGGCCCTCCACCGGCGTATACGTTTACCTATAATCACGTCTGAGTGGGTTTTAAAATCATATTACACAAGCAGAAACAGGCAGGTGCAGACAGACCAATGTATGCGCCATCAATCTCAGCAGTGATGGGGGGCATTAACTGGGAAGGGGGGCAGGGGGGTCACTGCCAGAGTCAGGGGGCAGATTGAAGGGTCAGGGAGGGGGTTAGAGGTCACCGTAATCCCAATACTGAGGGCAATCATTCATTATTTTCTTAATCTCACCTTAAGCATGGAGTGAACCCTGCACCACGACTGACAAACCAGCAGGGATAGTGCAGCCGTGGAGGGTTTTTCATTTTTCTGCTCTGCATCTTTTCCCTCGATTAGCACTAATGATGGAACGGTGAAACACAAACGCTGCCGTGTTCACAGTTGTCGTGATGGTTTCCAGCATGCTCGGCGTCAGAGTCTCACTAGAAGAGCAGCCATCTTCCCCGGGCCTCTCTCTCTCTGCCGCTTCCTGTCACCACCGACTCTTACGTATGTAAAACAGGAGCTGTGTGAGGCTCTCTCACTCATCAGCGTTTCTCTTTCTACTTGTCAATGCCTCTCTCTCTCTCTCTCTCTCTCTCTCTGTCTGTGTAAGAGGAAGTGGCCATGCTCTGCAGGGTGCAGTCTCTTGCAGGAAGAGAGAGAGAGAGAGAGAGTGGAGGGAGAAGGGGGAGGGTGCTCGCAGGGCTGATAACGCACTCAACCACAGATGGTTGAGCAAGGCTGCAGGAGAGTGAGGGAGCAAAAAGCTAGTGCAAAGACAGGCAGAAAGAGAGAGAGAGAGTAGAGGAGAGGGAGGGAGGAGAGGCTAACAGAGAGAGAGAAGGAGGCTGAGTGGGAGGCATCCGTCTCTCTGATAGTATTGCCAAAGCAACTGAGGCGAAGAGGAGAAGGGAGGTCTGTAAACGCCAAGAGATTTTCTTCCTGCTATTCTCTCTGGACTCTGGGGATGGATGGATGCTCACACTCATAAATGCTGCTGGCACAATCGAGCTGCCGTCGCAAACCAGGACTTGAGCTGAACTGTTTTTTTTTTTTCTTTCTTTCTTTGCAGCGGGTTGTCACAGATATACAAAGCAGGAAGAAGGCAGGATGTGGCATTGCGTGCGTGCCATTTCTGTTTGTCTGTGTGTGTGGGTATAGCAGGGGCTCTCAGGTGAGCAGGGTTAACTTGAAACCAGGCCTGTAAACTGACTCCCATGACACCAGCCTGTGCCTATGCGCGTATGTGTGTGTGTGTGTGTGTGTGATATGGTTAAATGCTGCCTATGAGCGTGTGTGTGTGTGTGTGTGTGTGTACGTATAGCTGCGGATGACCAGGAGGACATAGTGTATGGTGTGCGCGTGTCTGTGACACCGGCGTCACAGCGTACACACAGGAGGAAGTGACACATCTGTGCTCGCTCTCCGATTTCCTGGTCCCCTCTCCGGTGACACGCAAAGAAGTGCCGAATCTGAGCCCGGAGTTCACCTGTCTCGCCCTTTTGCAGGTGGGACTTTAAACTCTCTGGATGCATCAGCTGAGAAGCACTGACTTTTTCTGGATGAGTAAAGGACAGTCGGATCCGTGTAGACTCTGACTGAGGTCGAGTGTCACACCGGCACTGCCTTTTTTTTTCTCCTTTTTTAAAAAATAAACCAGCACTTCCTCAAGCCATCAACGTGCTGCTCCGGTGCTACGCAGGTGCCAGAGGCCATCTCTGGACTCCTCTCCATGACTGTCAATACAGTGTTGACCCCCTCCATGACCAGCAGTAACAGCATGAGCAGCGGGTACTGCAGCCTGGATGATGAGAGCGAAGACTTCACCTTCTTCACGGCCAAGACATCGTTCTTCCGCAGGCCCAAGCATGCAGCTAAGGTACAAAAAAAATCAGTCGGGGTCAACGCTCGGCTCGGCTCTGATAGATGAAATTCAATGTAAGAGTCAAGACAAACTCAGACGGGGATGGCCAGATGGTCTGTGTTTCGGGTAAACTGACATTTATGACAAAAAAAAACATGCCATGAAAAAAAGCAGAAGTGCGGGAGAGGAAGTGGTGGCGCTTGCGCATGCTCGAGCGAGGCCTCTAGGTGTGTGTGTGTGTGTGTGTGTGTGTGAGAGTCTGAGAAGAGGTTACTGTCATACATCTGTTGTGTCACATTGATCTGCCCCCCCCCCCTGTGCAAGCCTTGTTCATCAGCCTTGATGCCTCCTGGCAGCTCATTTATCATGTGAGTGGCTGGAACACAGAATAAGCATCATCCTACTGAAAACACTGTTTGGTGAGTGAAGATCCAACGTGAAGTTTAACGCGTTCGTTAATGTTTGTTAACCTGAGGATTCAGATTCTACAGAAGCTTCTCCTCTGCGGTGCGTGGGAGAGGTTTCCGTAGAAACAATGCTGATATTTTTGCACTAGAATGAGTTCATGTGTGTTTGTGTGTGTGTGTGTAGAGACCGTTTTCCACGGTACCACAGTTACCATAGCAACTAATGGTTTTGTTGGCACCGTACACACTTCCTAACATTTGGTTTTGGTCTATATTCAGTTACAGTATAACAGCAGCATGTACAGTATTACTCAAACAGGGCGGTGTTAGGTGGCCCTTGTTTGCAGTTGACTCATGAAGGTGCACGGATGATTTTCTCTAAGCGAAAAAAAAAAAAAGTGTCACAGATGGAGAAGATGAAAGTAGCTTTGCACAAGACGCCTGGAGACGACATAGACTTTCTGCAGTAAGTCTCGTCGTCCTCGTCCTGGCAGTTGGTGTCTGACCCGGAGAAGGTATAATCTCTGAATAATTGACCAGCTGTGTTGTCAGCGTGTGGAGTTAGGGTTGCTGAGACAGAAGGGTATTGGGGTTAGTTTGTCTGCAGGCTGCCAGGGCAGAAGCTGCCAGCTGATGGAGCCTGATTTCTGTGCCGTTACACAGCCAGAAGAAGGTCTGACGTGTAGTATGGCAAGCACGGCTATGAGTGTGTGTAGGAGGGAACGGTTCGACATGGAGAGTCATTGTAGAGCACTCAGAGTAGCCCTGCGGTGTCCTGCTTCTTGTTTTTTCTCCCTGTGTTTGAATATGAAAAGGAGATATGCAAAAGATCTGCGTGGCTTCCTGCGAACAGAGACGTTATTGTGTTTTGTGTATAAGGAATAAAATGTGTCACTGGGTTAAGTCTTCCACCATGCATGTACTTACATTCAGATCCTCTTTTCTTTATGAATTATTTCCAGAGCTGAGCCTTTTGCTCCAGGTTGGCCAGCCATCTTTAATGTGTGTAATGTGTGTGTGTGGTAGCAAACAAACATTGCCTGTGTGTGTCTGTGTGTAGAGGTAGACCTACACTAAAGTTAGACTAGCACCACTGGGACCGGAAACAGCATGAAAACATAGTGCTGTCACCATAAATATTCCATGTTTCAGTACATTAACTATAAAGTATGCAGCAGTGTTTAGTGTAAAGTGTTTACTGTTTAATCTGAAACACAAAGGGTGTGTGTGAGTGTGTGTTTTCTCCATGGTGCTTCACCTCCTCGACACTTGACCCAGTAAGACGTAACGCTGTCATCAGTGTGTGTGTGTTGCGTGAACGTTCATGTTGTTATTGTTGAATTCTGGTAACATTTGCTCCGTATGATTTGAGCGTTGTTTACTTTAGCTCTGACGTCGCGTCCTTGTGTCCTCAATCTTGGCCCGTTTGTAACAGATCCTGCAGTGTAATGTTACCTGAAGATCATGATGTCAAGCGCGCGCACACACACACACACATGCACACACACACACACACACACACACACACACACACACACACGCACTTGCAGGTCTGACAGACAAAGTCAGGAGCAAGTTCAGGTTAACGTACACGCGGTTTAGTGTGTGTGTGTGTGTGTGTGTATGTTACCCTTATGTAACAGTCCTAGATATCTAACACACTAAAGCTGCTTTACATCTAACTGAATCACACCATTAAACAGGATTAAGTGGCCCCGGGGCCTGTCACCTGTAATATCGTTATCTAGACGGTGACAAATCATTCAGCAACACTTGTTGCCAGGAGCTAGTGTTATCTAGATAAAGTTGACCTTCATGCGGTCAAGTCTGGATGCTGCATACCGAGCACTGTGTGATTTTTGTAGAGAAGCACTAAATGCAGCAAACCCTGCTCGTGTGCTGTGTGACATTTTGACCCGTTCAGACGTAAATCCCCTCCAAAAAAAAGGGCTTTAACCTTTGATCAGATAGAGGGAGTGATGATTTCCATATCATATTTTTCACCACTTCTCAAGCAAATGACTAAGGTGGTTGTTCCTCGAGTTCCTCTCAGGGTTCACAGTTCTGTTTCTGTGGCTTTCTGGTCATTGCCTCCCTCTTGACCTGGTCCAAACAGGGCAGTGTCCCAAGACTTTGTGGAACTCTCAGAGGCGGAAATTGCTCCATTGTCCCCTGACCACTCTCACTGGTATGCAGCAAGGGAGGGCAGGGCACTGTTTCTGATACATTTAGAAACTCGCATACAAATGCAGGAATTCCTGCGAGGTTCTTTTTCACTGGGAGGAATTTCAGATACAAGTCGACTCCTCCGTGTCCCTCGGATTCTTTTCCCAAACTCTACTAGATTTTAACCACACACACTCTCAATGTTTATCTGTAAAACTCCTAATACTGGAACATGTTTGTGTCCTAATGAAATATCTCAATCATTGGATTTGCGGCATGCAAGTGAGCGTCTGCTGCTTTCAGAGCCATGATAGTGGGATCGTAATTGCACAGAGGAGTGGCTGATGATAAAAGTGTGGGAGAGCAGATAAGAGCAACGACAAAAGGAACATAATAAACATTTAAAACACACACACACACACACACACACACACACAGTTATGTCCCAGCGTTCTTGAAATTTTAAATGTGATAATGTTTTCACCTCTTTTTGCTGAATATCAGCCAGGATGAGCTGAGCTACACTTGTGCTGTGTGTGTGTGTTGTGATTGAGTTATTTAATTAGGACACAAACATGTTCCAGTATTAGGAGTTTTACAGATAAACACTGAGAGTGTGTGTGGTTAAAATCTAGTCGAGTTTGGAAAAGAATCTGAGGGACACGGAGGAGTCGACTTGTATCTGAAATTCCTCCCAGTGAAAAAGAACCTCGCAGGAATTCCTGCATTTGTATGCAAGTTTCTACACGTATATATATATGTATGTATGTAGAAGGTAGTCTACATGTGCATACACACACATGCACTTGCACGCTACATCTGTGTTGAATGAACCAGTGACTTCATCACAACCTGAGGACTCCCCTACAGGAAAGATTCCTGCCCTGCATTCGCTCACACACACACACTCCTGCCTGTCTCTCTCTCTGCCCCAGAAAATGCAAACGAACAGGAGAAGGAGAAAAAAAAATGCTATTGTGACATAGAGAGGATGCATCCCACTGTACTATAAATAACCCAGTCAAACTCTGTGTTGCTAAGGCTGGCTCAGCAGCCTCTCTTTCATCATTCCTTACCCCCTTACTCGCCTCTTTCGCTGCCTCCCTCTCCTCCTCCGTTTTATCGCATCCTCCCTCTCTTCCCTTCCAAGTCCTAGAGAGGAATGAGTAAGAGTGGAGGTGAGGCATTGCTGTCAATATTCTGTGTGCTGTGATGCTGAACGTGTGGTTTTCCCCATTCACAACATTTCCTGCCTCCGTGTTAGAGCTGCAGATTGGGTAACCACGCTGAGGAGGAAGAGCTTAGTGTAGTGTCTCACACAGAGAAGCAGATTTTCTGCCTGAAGTTGACAAATATGGAGGATTGAAGTTGTTTTTATCGATAGTTTTTTATCTATGATGACACCTGTTGCGTCTTTTCTTTAAAGGGTTGCATGGTGGAGGGGTTTCTCTCGGTTTTATTCATGAACTTGAGCAAAAGCAACATTTGCTTTATTGAAGCGACACCATCTGCTGGTCAAAACAAAACACTAACCAGTACTCTGATGTTTTAATACTCACGCCCCTTCTTCTCTGTGTCTGCAGCAAAATGACGCTAAGGAGGACGAGGAGAGAGGAACGAAGGACCTGTCGGAGGAAGAGGTGCGGACAAGGATAGAAGAGTACAACACTCAGGTCTCTGAGAATGGCATGAAGCTGGTGAGTTTTGAACATGTGCATCGAGTCGGACGAACAATGGAACTAGAGTTTTGCAAACTTCCTTTAAAACTTTCATTAATAGATGATGAACAGAAACAGGAAACTGAGCCGGAGCGTAATGTAGAAAGAGATTATAGAAAAGTGAAATATCAGTGTGGACGAGCTAAGAGGAGCCTATCATTGAACATTCATGCATGATGCATAAAAATAACATAACTTTGATATATACACAAGAAGACATGTTTTCTTCTTGTGTATATATCAAAGTTATGTTATTTTTATTTATCTATTTTATTTGTTTATTATTTTTATTTTTGTATGTTTCTTGTTTGTTTTTGTTTTTTTCTTACACGGATTCTATATATACATATATATTATATTATATATATTCATATAAAAATTGCGGTGAGCGTGTACTTTAAAGGAATAGTTCAACATTTTAGGAAAAGAGCTTATTTGCTTTCTTACCAAGAGTTAGATGAGAAGATCAGTACCACTCACATCCGCATGGCAAATATCAACTTACAGCCGGGAGCCAGTTGGCTTAGCTTAGCATAAATACTGGAAATAGGGGGAAACTGTTAGCCTGGATCTACCAGCGTCTCTAAGCACTGAGCATGTGCTGGAATATTTCTTGGCTGCCCGAGAAGAGAGAGCCAGGCTAGCTGGCTGTAGCTTCATATTAGAGACGTGAGAATGGTGTCAAACTTCTTGTCTAACTCTCAGCATAAAGCAAATAAGTATTTCACCCAATCTTGGATTATTTTATTAAAAAAACATACAGTACCTCTTCCCGGTCCTGCAATAGTGTGCAGACACTGAAATGTGCCTTCACTCTCTCTTACCCTTTTATTCTCCGTGTGTTCCAGGCTTCAGACGGATCCTACACAGGCTTCATTAAGGTCCACCTGAGGCTCAACAGACCGGTCACAGTCCCCGCTGTGGAGGCGCCGGGCTCAGAGGGAAGTCGCAGTCAAACTCCGTCAGAGTGCCAGGATGGGACGGACTGTGGGCAGAGTGAAAAGCGAACGTCCTTCTACTTACCATCCGACTGTGTGAAGCAGCTCCACATCAGCTCTCTGACCACCACCAGAGAAGTCATCCAGGGCTTGCTGAAGAAGTTCATGGTGTTAGACAATCCCCGCAAGTTTGCGTTGTACAGGCAGACGCACCGCGACGGACAGGGTGAGGGAAAGAAACCTCTTCTGTTTGGCTTGTTTGCAGAAAACACATGTAGTAGACGGCAAAGGATTATATGGTTTTGTCTTTGTGCTTACCTACAGATCTGTTCCAGAAGCTTCCACTGTGTGAGCGTCCTCTTCTTCTGAGGTTAATAGCAGGTCCTGACCCGGAGAAGCTCAGCTTTGTCCTTAAGGAAAATGAGACTGGAGAGGTGGAGGTGAGACGGAGCACACATACTGTATACAAACACACTTGTAGTCAGACGGTGGTACCACAGTTTGAGTTTTACACGCTTCATTTGCCATGAAATGGGAATTATACAGGCTGAGACTGTTGGGTGTAGGGCAGTAGCAAAAATAAACTTCTTGCAGTGCTATAATAATCTGTTTTTCACTTTTTTCTTTGACAGTGGCATGCGTTCTCTGTCCCTGAGCTACAAAACTTCCTGGTCATCCTGGGGAAAGAGGAGTCAGAGCGCGTCCGGGCCGTGGAGCAAAAATACTCCGTGTACCGACAGAAACTACAACAAGCCCTACAACAACATGACACCTGACCCCTCACCTGTTACCTTATGACTTCAACCCAGGGAGAGACTGACCCTTTGACCCCCTAAGACCCCAAAAATATATTCAAAGACTAGAGCTGGAGCTGAACTTGTCTCCACCCTCCATATATATATATATACACCCAAACATACAGTACATCCCCACACAGATGCATACCCTTTCTCAGGACGCATACAAGCCCTCTCCCCTCTCAACCACCCATACATCCACTCCCTGAGGAGAGAATCAGGGGGTTGGAAAGCGACGTGAAAGGCTACAGGGTGTGTGGTCTGCTAGCCGATTGGACAAGCGGTGTTTTCATTGCCAAGGACACACACACACAGAGAAAAGATCACAGCAAGATCTGAAACTCCGACTTGAAATTTCATTTTGGACCGATAATAACCAATGGTGTTTTTAAAGATTCCTTCTTCTTCTGCTACTGCTGCTGCTGCTACTGCAAGTGTTACTTATGCATGAGTCTCTCTCAGCTCATAACCCCCCCAACACCCTGCACATAGAAATAGAAGTAAAACAGAAGGCATGATTACTTTTTTCAGCATCTCTTTGGGATGGAAGGACAATCATTCTCGAGTGTTCATGTTTTTGTTCTTGGAGTTATCACCAGATGTATTATTTTTCTGCTGGAAAATAAGATGTGTGGATTTGTGACGGAGGTGTTTCGGGTCAGGGTTGGTTGGCTGAAGGTTTTTTTTTTTTTGCTTTGGATGCTAGAACTAGAAAGAATGGAGCGATAGAAAAGTGAGATCCATTCTCTGATTTTTCTCAGGGAGCATGTGTCAATTTTAAAAAGAAAGCCTAAAAGGAGGAAAGAAACCAAATTCCACCCTTATACCCCCGACCCATTCGAGCCCACTTTGTCTAAAATCTTTTCTTTTTAATCTGTTCCAATCATTCCATTTTAATTCTTTAGTGCAATGTGAAAAGACGTTGGGTGAAGATGCCGTCGGGAAGTTTCAATCCGACCCAGTCACAGATGTTAACTGTGATTTCATTTTCGCTCCCTGAATCTCCGACCTAACCAACCTTGCATGAACTCTACCTGCAGGCGAAGCCTACCGAGCGGGAGCGATCCAACATACCTTTACAGATTTTACACTTTATTGTAAAAGTGATCTTACGCTGTTATTGTATATGGGTTGCATTTGAATGTGAGAGGATTTTTTTTTTTTTACACCAAAGCATAGAGGGACAGATTTATTGAGAGGATTTTAAAGGGATTTGAACGTTCATAGAATTAAAGGTGGTGTATGTTTAAAAAAAATGAAAGCAGCTTCTGGTTTTTATTTTTTTTGCACAAACGGATGCAGGTCACTGAACTCTGGGCATGCATCCCTGCTTTTCTTTTCTTTTATCTTCCCACCTTCCACCCCAAAAAACAAAAAAACAAAAAAAAAACAAAGAAAAAATATATATAAAATTCATGATAATGGCTATGATGTACCAATGATGTGTTTGCAATGCATATGTATTGTGTAGACACTGGAAAAAAAAAAGAGTGACAAGGTTGAACTTTGTTGTTATTACGATGAATATTAATATTCTTTTGGCATCATTCCTACTGGTTGGTGTGTATGAGTAGTGTGTGTGCGTGTGCGTGAGAACGATGTGAATAGTGTTTTATAATGAGTGTGTCATAAGCGCTCCCTCATCGGGCCTCACTTATCCAGTGTTAAAACATGCATTGTGCACACATGTAATATAATAACACTGCAAATTAGGTTGTTTTGGAAAAGACATTTGGCATGCATGTATCATAACAATGAACGCATTTAACCAAAGCATTTACCGTAACCATTTCCCCCACACATCTATTATTTAATATGATAGAGATACTGATAAATGAGGCCTATTGTCCATAAACACATGCTTTTCGGTAACTCCAAATCTATTTAATTGTTTTTAAACGCCACCACCCAAAACCCCAAGCTGTTCCCGCTGGCAGTGCCTTTTGTTTCATGTGCCCCTGTGTCTCTATGTAAGGTGTGTGTCAGCACACAGGTGCCTGAGTGCGTGTGTGGGTACTTTAACATATTTTGCACGTGTGCAAATCTGTGTTTCTTGGGTGGTGGTGGTGATGGTGGTTGCAATTTTTCTTCCCCCCCTACCCATAGCACATTTGTCTTTCCAACAAACCATGTGTGTGTGTGTGTCTGGGTGTGTGTGCCTGTGTGCGTGCGGTGCGTGTTATTTATTTCATACATCCATATGATATAATGTCGAGGATGTTGAGACTTGATGCTTTTTTTTTTTTGCAATTTATTTTGTTTTAACTGAAGATGTGTGTATAAATAAATATAGCAGTAGAACTGTACAGAATATCAAAATGAAATAAAAAAGGTCATCCCTTTGTTGAAATGTTCTCATATCCTCGTGTCTCTGGCTTCCGACGTGGTTTCGCTGAAGACCATGTAGTATGAAACATAACTTGAGGGAACCTCTTCTGCATTTCAAGTTTAAGTTCTCATATTTCAGTGTGTCCCCAAAAAGGCTCAAAAAAGGTCAGACGTGTGTGTATTCAACCCTAACCTGAGCAGAAAATCACTTCATGCAGTCATATGTTCTCACACAGACGCCGTCTTTCTCAGAATGTTACGAATCACGCGGGGTCGAAGAGATGACCCTCCGTTACCTCGACTGATACAGGTTATGAAAAAGAAAGAAACACCCTACACTAGTTTCATTTCTCCACGTTGGCCTGTGTGCAGGAAAAGCATCTTTGAACTAGACACTGACTTCCAGTCAACTAAAGGAAGGAGAAATCAATAATTTGCTATTATTGCTGACATTATATGCACATTGTCACATTGTAGACACGATTCTAGTGCTTCTGGGGTTAGATGTATCTATGAATATATTTTAAGATAGATGAATGTGCACCATTCAGTGTGAGCAGAGTGTGTTGTCCGGGCATGACCCAGGAACAGCGAGAGAGCTTTGCATCTCGTGGTTTCTTCCACAAACACCAACTTGTATTGCTTTGAAATCACCAGCAGGTGGCATTATATCATCTAAGCTGCAAGTACTGAACTTCCTTCACATGCATAATGTAAGCATGTGTGTGTGATTTGGTTTCCGTATGTTGTGATATGCTCCACACGATAAGACATTTAGGTAACACTCACACAGTTTTGCACAACACTTTCTCTGATATTGTAGTTTTTGTTTTTTTAAAGTGGATTGTTTTCAAAGGGCATTCAAAATGAGGTGTTAGTCCAATAAACCCACAGGTGTCAGTGTCCGTCACAAGCTCTGAGACCAAATACAGCCAGAACCCCCTGACCCCCCACAGGGACCTATAGGTAGCTTTGCACCTGGTCCCATCTCTTGCTGGGGTTGTAAATTCACTGGCTGTGATTAGAGCGCTGCATGGTCCACACAGTTACACACTGAACCTTTTTTTTTTTTTTTTTGAGAGGAAAGTGCAATAAGCAGATCAGTTTATAGGCATTCACACAGGTCACCCTACTCTCTATATACACCACCATCTAAGAATAATCAGCATGGCCAAGCTGGCCTTAAAGGCTGGCTGCTACCCAGAAGGCCGTCTGAAACTGTGTCAGTATGCTTATTTATGGCAGCAAATATAGACAGACCCCTCTTCTCACCTCTGAGAAAGAGCTAAGATTAGCATCACCCTCTGCCCAGCATGTATCACTGTCTGAATTTAGCCCGTTCCCCTTCTCACTCCGTCTGTCCTCTGCCCTGCCCCTAACTATATCTAGCCCTGTATAGATCTCCATACCCTCTCCAGTTTCAGTGCAGCGTTCAGCTCTCCTGACAGGGTATGCAAAGTGAGTGACCAGCAAAGTGAGTGACCAACAGCACTGTGTGGGCCTCAGGACAGGTCTTCTTAGCCTTTAGCCTGCAACTGGTGATTAGTTTCCTTGTCAATTCATTTATTTAGTCTATGATTTCAGTATGATTGTTCTTTCATGATTATATGTGACACACGATCAATTTAAAATGAAATAAAATGTCAAACAATTGGAAGAGTCCAAAATGTTTGGACTACCTCCAAGAAGACATGAACTGTTGGCTCAAAGAGAGTTACATGAGACTTCATTTTCTGTTGCTCAACCAATTAATAAATAGTTTCAGCTCAGCACATCTCAAACGTGCATCTGTAAAATCATTTATATCCAGACAAACAACATTTGCATTTGTATAAATAATTATTCCACCTTAAGGTGGCTAGTTATTAACAGTTATAAGCCACTGATAAGAATCAGATCATGCATATGTACATGTATATGTATGTATATATGTATTATGAACAACTATATAGACTTAAAGGTCCAGTGTGTTAGATCTCACCTTCTACCGTGAAGAATCGATATAGATTAAATTTAACACACTGGACCTTTAATTTGTCTTGGAGAGAGAGTTTTGGATTATTGTTATTATGATCTTATATTATGGTCTTATACTTGCATACCCTTTATTAATCATTTATAAACCATCATCTTGCCACTGCACCTTGTCTACATGTTTATTCTGTTTTTTAAGTGTCCTTGTCCCATTCTGTGTTTTTATTTATTAGTGACGAGTGCCTACGACATGAGTCAACTCTTAATCTTCTGCGGGTTTCTTCCTACTTATTATTCATCTTCCGCCCTTTTTCGCAGATTAATGCGGCTCGTAGCAGTAAGAGGATCCCAACAAATTATATATCAAAACATGCGTTTTCATCCCAAATTGAGTGCTATTACTTTTCTAAGAGATTCACTGCGAAAAATGTCTCATAGGAATGAATGGGAAAGCCCCCCAAAAAACATTTTCAACAATAAAATGCTCTGGCATACTTTCACCGAGAGACTTCATTTAAACTTTAAAATGTAGGTACTCTTGCCTTCTCTTCAGTGATTCACTACACTCATCGACAGCTTTTACCACTTTTAAACTATCAAGGCTTAAAGTTGAGCCGGTTTTTAGTCAAATTTCTGGGTTTGTAATGGGTGTGTATTGTGCGGAATGTTTGAGCTAGAGTGGATGACATCATCAGCTAGAGTGAGGAGCAGAGAGAAAAATCAGTGAAAAAAATAAAACGTATTCGACTACCGTGACCTCAAATGCCCCACTACAGACATGATTTATACATAGAAACGTAGGAAAATTTGTCTTCTCACTCACATCCGTCTGCTAAAGCTGTCAGCCTTATAGTTTTGGCATAACACACAAAGATGCGCGAGCAACACCCATCCACAGCCCCATAGACTGCCATGTTAAAAAGGCGGGAACATTTCTGGAGGAAAGCAGAAGTAACGCTTCTTTGAATCGCTGTAAAGGTCACATTTCTTCACTTTATCAACACAAAATAACTATGTAGACGTTCAGGAAGGGCTCAGGATGCTCCCAGTGATTTCGGTTTAATGATTGGAAATACGGTTTGGCCAGAAATCCTTCCTGTTCGAGGGGTGGTCTCAGCATTTTCTCTCTCTCTCTGTCAGCATTTCCAACTGACATTCTAACAGGTGCAGTAACTGCTCTGCTGATTAGGGCCGGCAGGCAGAAGCCCAGCGGCGGCCATTTTAGCAGTTATTGGCACTTGAACTCGTCTCTCTAATTAAGTATCTAAATCCTGGCAGCATATCTTTAGAGCCTCACACAAACACAAAGAGTAACCACATATTACATTTTATGAAGCAGAATTAACCATAAAGTCACTGCTGTTTCTAGTTTATGTCAGCTTTATTTATTTCAAACCGAGCAATATGAGGGACTTCAGCTCTTGGAAAAAATGTGATTTTTTTTCAATACATGAAATATAAAATATATACGAGTTAAAATATATCTATCTACTTCACAGCCTTGTGTATAATCAGAATCAGAAATATTTTAATAATCCCAGGGGGAGATTTGTTTTTTTTGTTTTGTTACAATACTCCAGGATACAAACAACAACAAACAACCATCTATTAAGAACAATCAGATGATAACTGAGTGGATAAACGTGCTTCATAACACAACGGAGTGGAGAAACAGATGACACGAGTGATGGTTTGATGTCTATATAAAATGATGTCACTTTTACAGAACCCAAATAAACATCTATGTGAGACTTTAGACTGAAATCATCAAAATACAGATGACGGATCATCTTTTGGCAGAACGGTGGTCATCCCTCTAGTAAGAATTTTTAGAGACTTGGAGAATCTAAGAGGATCGAAGCTGTTCTGGTGCCTCATTATGGTCCAACATCTCATATTACTGTAGTTTATCATGCATCCTGCATATCTGCCATTTACTGCAAAATGAGACAAAGTGAACAAACATGCATCATATAATAGACATTTAATAAGACGTTCACACAAAGCTCCCTGTTGAAAATGGTTAGTTTGCACTCAACATGTACTTAACATATGTTTTTTTAAATGTTAGCTATAACACACGACAAAATGAATATAGCTATACAATGTTAGCTATAACACACGACAAAATGAATATAGCTATACCTTTTAAAGCACTGAGTAAAACAGAAAATATACCTTGATATTTGGTTATATATATATAACCAAATATCAAGGTATATTTTCTGTTTTACTCAGTGCTTTAAAAGGTATAGCTATATTCATTTTGTCGTGTGTTATAGCTAACATTTAAAAAAACATATGTTAAGTACATGTTGAGTGCAAACTAACCATTTTCAACAGGGAGCTTTGTGTGAACGTCTTATTAAATGTCTATTATATGATGCATGTTTGTTCACTTTGTCTCATTTTGCAGTAAATGGCAGATATGCAGGATGCATGATAAACTACAGTAATATGAGATGTTGGACCATAATGAGGCACCAGAACAGCTTCGATCCTCTTAGATTCTCCAAGTCTCTAAAAATCCTTACTAGAGGGATGACCGCCGTTCTGCCAAAAGATGATCCGTCATCTGTATTTTGATGATTTCAGTCTAAAGTCTCA
>NC_040016.1:18674882-18782586 GCF_000972845.2 Larimichthys crocea | reverse complement strand
ATTAGTGTCAGATTACAGAAGGGGGGTGAAGATGAAATATTGACATTGGCAGTTGTTTTAAAGCACATGTGTGCAGTATGTGGCCTCTCTCCATGCAGAGCTCCAGTTGGACGCTGCGGGGCGCCCTGCTGCCTGCTGCCCGCCGCCCGCTGCCTGTTGTCTGGACGCTCCCTCTCTAAGCGCCGCCCTCCCTCCGGTCCGCCTGCTGCTGACTCCAGGCTCGGCGAAGACGCCCTTAGCAACAACACACAGACTCACACACAGCTGCGTCGAAGAAGATACTCCAACCAGCGCGGAGAAGACGGATTAAACACCCGAAGACGGGCTGTATCTGCACTTTTTAAAAAAAACAAACAAACATGGGGCTTGAGTACAGCTAGCGAGCTTCCAGCCTGTTTGGGCTACAGCCCCTCAACGCTGCCCCGAAGGAGGACACACAACCCCGGGAGAGAGAGAGAGGAGGAGGGGGGTTGGTGCTGGTGGAGGTTCAACGAGTGCTAGCATCGCCGTTTGCTCGCAGCTATCACCGGGAATAAAGCACGGGAATGCGGCTCTGGATCGACTCCCTGAACCGACAGAGAGAGAGCAAGGCGAGGGGCACACGGGTCAGACCACCTCAGACTATTTTTAACCGAGGGAGCGGCTCTCCGGGGCGGACGAGTGTTTTTGTGGTCGCCGCTGTTGGAGCTAGCTGGCTGGGCTAACTAACGACCCCCAACCAACCAACCAACCAGCCCAACAAAAACACCACCTACACCACCTACCACAGCTGCAGCCAAGGGCTAAAACACCTTTTTATTTTTATATATCAATATAAAAACAAGGATAAATCACAGTGAAAGCAGCAGACAGGAGTTTCATGGACTTTTGAGGTTTTGCAACGTGACTCTAGTTTTGAATCTTTGTTCTCCACCCTCGAGGATTTCTTTTTTATTTTTATTATTTTTGCATTTTGTTGTCACTTCGGATGCTGGCATCACATTTGAATCTGAACCATGATGATAATAAGCAGAAAACCAGAGGGCCCAATAGCAACAGGTAACCACAACATGATGTTGTTTGAATTGTTTTGTCTCCATCTGCAGAGGGGGACACGTGTAATGTCTCACAGAGACAGAGACACACTGTGGACACTTCTCATGTAAACATGTTTTTGTTGTCTCCACATCAGGTCATGGGACTTGATCTGATGTGGAAAGCTTTAACTTTTTTAACTTTAACAAACATTTGTAATCGATTACTTGCATTGATTGTCTTTGATTACCAGGGAGAAGAAAGCTGTGACTTTGAAACCCCCTTTTGTCACACGTTTCCTGACACATGATCTGCTCTGTGTGTTTGCTTGAACCTTGTTCTCTACCCTTTTTTTTGCTGTAGAGAGTTTGGACGCCAGCTGGACATAGCAGCAGCAGCAGCAGGCAGGGAGAGTCCACTTGGACAAACACAAAGTACAGAAAGTGCAGAGTCTCCCCCCACCACCCCCAAGCGAGTGATTAGGAGTTTGCAAAAGGGCTAATGGGAGGCTGTGCTTGCTGATATTATATATGTGTGTGTGTGTGTGGGGCTCTAATGCCTCTGTTTGCTGTGCTGTGAAGGTCTAATGCATCTGTATCCAAGCAGCAGGTCTAATCTGTCCCGGAGCTGACGAGGTTAGGGACATCGGCTCTGACGCACCTGTACATGGTTACAACCCTCTCAAGGGCTAATCGGAAAGGGAACGCCAAACTTTTATTGTTTTGGGCTTTTCCTAATGAGCTAACCCGACACAATAGCTCCTTAAATTGCTGCTCGGACCCGGGAAGATTAGTGGCAGGGTAGCAAGTTGTTGTTGAGATGAACAGCCGCCCGATGGAGGCTGTCATTTGAGTAACTGGCTTCCTCCTCGCTCCCCCCTCATCCATCTACTCTGTCCGCATCATCTCACATTCAATGTTTGGCTCGACGCCACAGAGGTGAGCGCCCCCCCCTCCAACACGCCGGCACTATTGGATGACACGCACCCGCACATCCTTCCACATGAGCTCTATTTCTGAGCACACCTGGTGTGCGTGCACTACATGACTCGGGCCTGAATGGACAGATGGGGACAGACGGACGGAAAGATGCTGTCGTCACACGCAGGCATCTGTTGCCCCTATTAGGCCAATAATACCACTTGCAGCGCTAGCGATCTGGGAGCATAAGCTGTATCTAAGCTGGTCAGGTTGGGAGCTCGGGCCTTGGATACAATGTATTGGACACAATAGATACAAAGGATGTATCTGCTAATAATGGCCCGTTCGCAGTAAATGTGGGTTAGGATGTTGCGGCGGACAATGTGCGTCCCCACCGGTCTGCAGAAAGCGGTGCTGTGGGGCGGTCCTGCTGCCGGGGGCGAGCTCTGGGGATTTACCAAACAATTTGTTTTAGTCTCAAGTTAGCCGGCGGACCCGGGAGGTTGATTGATGAAATAATCAATTGGACTCTGCCTAGTTTAAACAAACAGAGGCCCGTGTGCCTCCTATGGAGATTAGATTGGGCTCCGCGGGCGTCTTCCTCTGGCCTTTATCTCAGAGTGCGTCCACGTCCGCAGATTTGACCATCCCGCCTCGTCACGCCGATTCATTTTGTCCATCTTTGTCTCTTCCAGCACGGCACGGCGACGGCCTGTACGACTCGTACATGAGGACAGACCACATCCTTAAAGATGAAGCGGAAACAAACAGTCCGTCTGGGCTGCCCCCCATGCCTAAACACACAGTAAGTATGCACACAAACACACACACACAAAGGCAGTAAAGCCGTATTTCCTGTGCTGGAGCATGCTCTGTCTCCAGACATCCTGTTCCTCAGAGAGATATTCCTCACGCAGCTCCGTTCCCCATTCGACAACCCCTCCCTCCCTCTCTCCCCTCAGACTTGTTTGGCCGGGCGAGTAGCTTATCTGTTTTATCTCCAGTCTTTTGTAATTCGGTTAAAGTTTTATAGCCTTAAATGAGAACAACATCTGATCACGTGAGTAGTATTGATTAACCGCCTGAGGGGGATACGACAGTGTGTGTGTCGCAGCGGTCAGCTCTCATGACTGCGTTAGAATAACTGAAGTGAAGTGGCCATTTTGTGTCTGTCACCAAAGTAAACAGAGATCCAGCAGCGATTGTCAGCCGGGTGGTGAAGACATATTCACATATAGCTTACAGTTCACAGGACGCTTATTGAACAATATATCGACTCTCAGAGGCGTAGCTGCCTTAGTAAACTGACCCACTGACCAGTAAGCGTAGTTTCACGTCGCTTGAACGCCATCTTCATCACTTTGAGAGCTGGCAACGAACCGACGATGCACGTTTGTCCGTTTTTAAAATCATAAATAAACGCGTCAACGTCAGCTGCAACCCCCAGTGAGAACCTTTCCACTACATTTCCCTCCCTGCAAAGCCCCTTTGGCAGAAAATGCACGTGCACAGACAATGACACTGCCACCCACCACCACAGGAGAAAAAAAGGGGTCGGTTTGATATATTGTAAAGATTTATTGGGCTTGAAAATGTGACCCACAAACAAAATCACCAATCAGCATTCTCCCCCTCCTCCTCCTCGTCCTCCTCGTCCTTCTGTCTCGTGTAATCCTCGGTCAATGAGCTTGCACAGAAGTTAGGCCCAGTTCTCTTTTCTAGTCCTGCCCCCTTTTTCCTTTTCAGTATTTTCCATCACGCTCGCGGAGGTAACATCCTCCTTTTGAACGTGACTGACGCCCCGGTTCGACTCGTCCGACCGCTTGCCTCGTGCCCTAAATTACAGTAATAAACTGATGTCATCCTTCATTACGGGAAAGGGCAAACTAATCAGGTCAATTATAGGTAGCATGCATGGATGGTGAGAGATCACAAACATCGATTTTAGCGACTTATATCTCCGCATGATTCGCCAACGTAGACGTGTAACAAAGGTCTACGTGTAACAAAGGTCTACGTGTACTTGGGCGTTTCTCTCACAGCAAAGAGATTAGCTCTTCTCCATCTGTTGCACCATGCAGATTTGCACACGGAGGACTCTCCACCCTCAGTATTACCTGGCGGTTAAGAAGATTCGCACTCTCTAGTTTTCCATCATAGGTCACTTTAATGACTGCCCCCCCTCCCTTTCTGCTCAGTCAATCAGCAATCCATCACAGTCGGTCTTCCACACTTTGATTTGTGTGTGTGTGTGTGCGGGTGAAAGGGCTCGATCGATGACATTCACTGTGTTTGTGGTACACTTTGGGGGCGCGACAGCTGCATGAGACCGCGGGTCAGCGGTAGGGCTGTTGTAATCAGTTAAGACTATATGGTTACATGTATGGAAGCCCGTCCTGCATTCCAGCTCTTATTTTAGAACTCAAACCTACAACACAAACACACTCCGAGCTGAGTCCTCTTTCAGCCGGGCGCGTCAACACCTCCTCCTTAAACGTACATTTCCTCGTCGTGTTGTCTTTATCAGCTGACCCGCTCGGCTTGTGTTTGCGCGTGTACAAACCGAAGCTCGTCAGCGATTTTAACGGGAAGACAAAAGAACACTGGGTCCAAAGTTTCCCCTCGCTGCGATGGGCGAAACCACACTGCCATTAAAATAAGACGTGAAAGAGAGACAGCCAGACAGACAGAGTAAATACGCCTCTCCGGCGTGTCTGTATATAGGAAGGCCACGCTGAGTTTATGTCGGCGTGCCTTATTAACAGCCGCACTGCTTCTGCAGTTTTAAGAGTATAATCTAACTTTAATGACTGTCATTTCCCTCGTGCTCCATAATCTTGCGGAGGGTTCTTTCCGCTGGTAAGGGAGGAGAGAGAGGAGAGGGAGAGACGAGCAAGCGAGGAGGAATGAATTCCTGGGGTTGCTGAAAACGAAGCTGTTTACTGGCAAGCGGATAGCGAATGCTCCAGAGCTTTCCCGAGACCCTCCTAACCTCTCAGGTCGTCCCGAGCGAGGACGAATCTGTCCCTTTTTTTTTTTTTTTTAAACGCTGCGGGCAAACAGGTCAGTCAAAAGTCATTTGTGCTAATCTACAACAGCTGCGTCGCAGGTTTCAGCGCACAGTCAGGAGCAGCTCTGGATCTGGAACATTTGAGTCCTTTTCAAGACGTTAATTGCTGAACTTAATTGCATATTAAAGATGCTGAGTCAAAGATTGCTCATACCTTTTTCTTTTTTTTTAACCTAATTACTAACAGCTAGGAAGCAAGCGAGTGGGCGGGGATGTGGGTCAGTTACGGTTGCGGGTGGGCCTGTTAGTTAGATCCGGTCGAGCTGGTTCACCCGCTGCTTGCTGCATCCTCTGGTTCCCTGTGAAACTGGAGTGTATCAAACAAAACCTAGAGCTACATCTGCCGACTAGGTCTACGTTTTGTTTTTATTGGGAATCTCGGGAATGTCGGTGTGTAGCTGTGATGTGTAAATAGATATATCCAGATGCTTCCTCCAAAACGAGCTCGAGAGACTCATTAACACTGTTAATATATCTGATATATCGAGGCCAGTAAAGGAATATGAACTAGTCTGTAGACTGAAGGAGTGTGTACGCCCTGCTCATCACCGAATAAGCTCCAGTGAAATGTTTACCCAAAGGATCTAATGGCTTTCTTTTTGTCCATTGTCTGTCTGTTTGTCTCTCTCCCTCTTCAAATAGGTTGTCAGTAACAAGACCGTAATGAGGGATCAGGTGACTGTGCGAGGTGGCCAGTTGAAGGTCAAGTACATGTACGAGGACTCCACCAACAACCGAAAGATCAACGCCATAACCACGGCGAGCACTCAGAACGGTGGGACCACTGGTCAGACGCCCATCAAACCCGCCCCGGTCTCCGGCCTGTCCAAGGAGCGCAGTGTAGACAGGTGAGAAAGACACCGCAAACATCTCTCAGAGCAAAAAAATGTCCGTTGTTCAATTGTTCATCACCATTTTCCCGTCATTGCTTGTTTGCCACAGTACTGAATCCAGCAAGGGCTCCAGTGAATCCTCCGGCCAACACGGAGCTGGAAACGGAGGGAACAGCGGGAAGCTGTGCGGCCCTCTCACTCCCGACCAGGCTCTGAGACTGTACCGATCTCAGCTGACCACGCTGGAGCAGACGGAGATCCACTCCTACCCAGATATCTACTTCGTGGGACCCAATGCCAAGAAAAGGCCTGCCGTCGCCGGAGGCAACAACAACTGTGGCTACGACGACGAGCAGGGCGGATACATTCACGTCCCTCACGATCACTTGGCTTACCGCTACGAGTTCCTCAAGGTCAGGCGCACGTTGTCATGTTGTTAGGTTTCTGTAGGCGATCACAGTTTGAGTGTCTGTGAAACTTATCGCTCTCTCCCTCTCGTTTCCCCCATCTGCAGATTATCGGTAAAGGTAGCTTCGGCCAGGTGGCTAAGGTGTACGACCACAAACTGCAGCAGCACCTGGCTCTGAAAATGGTGCGCAACGAGAAGCGCTTCCACCGGCAGGCGCAGGAGGAGATCCGCATCCTGGAGCACCTGCGCAAGCAGGACCGCAACGGCACCATGAACGTCGTGCACATGCTCGAGAACTTCACCTTCCGCAACCACATCTGCATGACCTTTGAGCTGCTGAGCATGAACTTGTACGAGCTCATCAAGCGCAACAAGTTCCAGGGTTTCAGCCTGCCGCTGGTCCGAAAGTTTGCACACTCCATCCTGCAGTGCCTGGAGGCCCTGAGCCGGCACCGGATCATCCACTGTGATCTCAAGCCAGAGAACATCCTGCTCAAACAGCAGGGACGCAGCGGCATCAAGGTAGGACGACCGGGCACGTTCGTGGGCTTCAACCCGTGTCATGTTTTGTACATGAAGTTTGCTCATACGCTTCTTTCGTTTGCCTTCTCTACCAGGTGATTGACTTTGGCTCCAGCTGTTTCGAACACCAGCGGGTGTACACCTACATCCAATCCCGTTTCTACCGCGCCCCAGAGGTGATCCTCGGTTCACGTTACGGCCTTCCTATCGATATGTGGAGCTTCGGCTGCATCCTGGCTGAGCTGCTGACTGGTTACCCGCTGTTCCCCGGCGAGGACGAGGGCGACCAGCTGGCCTGTGTCATGGAGCTGCTGGGCATGCCTCCGCAGAAGGTCCTCGAGCAGGCCAAAAGGGCAAAGAACTTCATCAACTCCAAGGGCCACCCTCGCTACTGCGGAGCCAACACCCTGCCCACGGGGGCCACCGTGCTGACGGGGTCTCGCTCACGCCGCGGCAAGATGAGAGGCCCCCCAGGTAGCAAGGAGTGGAGCGCTGTGCTCAAGGGCTGCGAGGACCCCACCTTTACTGACTTCATAAAGAAGTGTTTGGACTGGGACCCCTCATCCCGTCTCACCCCTAGCCAGGCCCTCAGACACCCATGGCTATATCGCCGCCTACCCAAACCCCTACCTGGGACCGATAAGAGCCAAGGGGCCACGGTGAAACGACTCCCCGAGCACCACAGCACCTCCTTCCCATCTATCCTGGCCAAAGGGGGACCTGGCTTAGGCACCACAGCTGCCAACAACAAACTGAGGAGCAACATGATGGGAGATTCTGGGGAGGCCATACCTCTTCGCACGGTCCTACCTAAACTCGTCTCTTAGAGAGAGACAGAGATGGAGAGAGAGAGAGAGAGTCCTATAATCTCCTCTCTCCTTCCTTCCTTCCTCCTCTGAACTCCTCAGGAGGAGTCAGAGCACAGGAGAAAGCGGAGCCTAGGTTTTAAAACTTGTTTGGTTGTTCTTTTATTTGTTTTCTACTGAGAGGTGTCGACACCCCCCAGTTCCTGGTTTTTAATATTAGCTGAACGGCGAGAGAGACAAAGAGAGAGAGAGACAATAAAAGAAACTCTCTTAAAAAAAAAGTTTTTATACCGAGGATTTCCTTGAGCGGCTGTGGAATTTCTACACACAGCCACGGATATGGTTTGATTTTAGATACCGCTTTTTAAAAATTAAAAAAAAAAAAAAAACCTCGTGTGAGTGGACGGCTTCGTTAAATGAGCAAATGGTTTTTAACCTGTGTGTGTGTGTGTGTGTGCGCGCGTGTGTGTGCGCGTGTGTGTGTGTGTTCTCTCACGCAAGTGTTGTTTTTTTTTTGTTTTTTTTTAAAGCAAAACACACTGAAGCACACCTGCACTGTCACTCGCCTCACTTCACACTCTTAAACGTTCGCCGCCGCCGCCGCCGCCCTCCCTCTGGGAGGTGTTTTTTTTTTTTTTTTAATATACGAGTGAAACTTGAAAAGGGCTAACAGAGATCACTCTTATCAGGCTAGAGTTTAGCAAACCAATATTTGTTCAGCTGACGTAATTTAATAGGAAAAAAACAACGAATCATGCTCGACACACACTGACGCGGTTAACCCTTCACGCAGGTATCGAGGGATCGGCATTACGTAACGACTAATTAGGATTTTTTCCGTGGCAATAAGTCTTCACTTTGTCTTTTTTTTTCTACCTTTCCTGATCTCCTGGTGCTCGCATGTCAGCTCAATATGTGACGTTAGTATGTGTGTGTGCGCTCTAGCTTCGTGGTGCTACTGTGGGAGACATTAAGAGGGTGTAGGACAACCTATTTACAGCTCCCCCTCCTCCTCCTCCTCCTCCTCCTTCTTCTTCTTCTCCTGAAAGAGTGGAGAGGGGGGGGGCGCCGAGGAGGACGGTAGCTCCACAAACTGTCACTGAGGTGTCACTCTCACACCCGGTGCTTCACAGGCTGGTTTGCATGAGGCTGCCGTGTGAAGCTGGCTCACAAACTCTCATATATTTATGTATGTATGTATAGAGAGAGAGAGAGAGAGAGGGAGAGAGAGGCAAGTCATTGCACATACACACCTGTGGGGTGGAAAGTTGGCTTTGGAAGGTAAAAGTTTGTATGAATGTCACCTGCCCGTGCCCCCTGAGAAAGATCATGGGATTGAGCGAAGGGCGGTATGTTTTTAATATGAGCCAAGTTCTCTTTTTTTATTATTATTATTATTCAGGGGGAGGTGTTGAAGAGTTGACAGGACAGGCCAGCGACAAAGGAGGTTTTTCATGGTACTGAAGAAAGAAGCGTTTCTCAGGGAGACATACTTGATACATCCCTTAATCTTTATATAAACTATGTTCCACTTCACGGTCCTCTGTCCCGAGCACGGATGAACATGCATGTAGTTCTGTCCACCGAGAGCGAGAGAATACGTATACGAAGGGGGGTCTGCATGCTCCACGATCTGACCTAGATTCTGTCTCCTCCTCCCCCCCATCACTGTCTCTCCCACTCTGTCCCATGTAGGGCAGGGAACCTCTTAAACCCGCACACATATTGAATACTGAATACTGAATTATGGTGCTGTCCGACGCGCACACACACACAAACACACACACAGGAGACACGTCAGGTGCATGTTGTATGGACCACACCGCTCAAAGAGTTCTTTCTCTCGTCCCTCGTGAAAATGTCAGGGATTTCTACTCTGTCTCCAATTTTTTTTTTTTTTTTTTTTATAGAAGTGGTTTCTATTGCGATTCAGTCCAGAATATCCAAAAAAAAAAAAAAAAATGCAAAAGTTGGGGGGGGAAAAGAGAAAGTTTGTATACTGTCATGTTGTACTAGTGGTGTGCGTTAGTAGGAGGGTGTTTGGTGTTCCAGCATGAAATCACAAACCTGTTATCAGACTGAGTGACTACGAGAAGAGAAACTGTACAGTAACCAAAATGAAGTTGTGATAGTTTCTTTTTTCTAAAGAAAATAAAAATGATTATTAACTGAAGTGTGCTGGGATGATTTGTGCTTCGATACACACATACATCATAAAGAGTAAGAGTTTCATCCATTGAAGCAAGTCTTTCAAGATCTGCCAAATACCAACGAGAGCCGGATAAGATTTAAACCCGACAAAGATTTTATGATTCCCACAAGCTCCGTTTACCGGTCGAGATCTGCAGAGATGGTGGGATAATAGCTGGAAGAGTTCGATTCAGGCGATTGTTCCTCATTTGTCGCCTGTAACCAACGTTTTTTTTTTGGTGCCATTTGACACCGCCGGGGCCCTGCGTTGTGAACTTAAATGCACGTCTCCAGACGGGCCCCTGGTTCAGTTAGTGGATCAGTACAAAGTGAATTGGATTTCACTCCGCGATAAGGTTACAGTTTCAACGAACGCCAGGCTGCCGATGAGTCAGTGGCCTGTGACTTCAAGGCAGCGTGTGATACTGACACTGCCTTGTCATTATGCACTTCCACGAAGGCAAGAGAATGGACTGATCGACGCGTGTGACATGCGTGTGAAGACTCTCAGACGTCTGTGATAAAGTATATCTAGAAGCGCTCAGTCAAAGGGCCACAGTTGCCTTTTTTAGTGACATAAGAAATAAACGTCCAATTTGCTTCTGAGGGGATTTTCTTTGTCACGGCAGCTGCAGCTGAAGAATTAATGATGGTTTGCGCTTCCAGTCAGCTAATGAGCGAGCGATGACAATACTTTGTTTTTTTATTGTTCATTTATAGCTGCAGCTGTGTCTACCCTGCAAATGGGTGTGTACTTCCAGTGAGTAAGTGAGCTCAGGTGCTCGGTATTGTCATCGTAGGAAAGTTTCGTGAGAGCTCAACGTCTATTGTGACAGTCCTGGCACTTGTTGACTCGCCGTATAGTTCACCAAGAGACTTACACTGAGCAGAGCCCAGGACTACTGTTTCAAAATCAATGTCTCCATGTTATCATACTCATATCCATCTCATGTCCTGCCCCTCCACTAACCATGTTTACCTCTTCATAGCTATCATCTATAAAAAATACTCCCAGAAAGAAGAGCGTGAAAAGGCAGAGGGTGACTCTCAGAAGACTGATCATCTCCGGTGACGCTGATGACTCATGGATGTTTACACTCGCACACTGGTGCCCCGAGGGAAGAAAAAGTCAGGTATACACGCAACAGTAGAAGGAGGAGGAGGAACCGGTTGAGCAACATCACCTGCTGAAGATGATGAGAGAGAGAGAGAGGTGTTTGATGAGTGGGCGGTTTGGGTTTCTGAACCAGGTGTTTTAACGCCAGCTGATCTGAAAGGAATGGAGGCCGTTTGGCGGTTGTTGTCGTCTCTAATCGGCCGGGGCGTGTCTATTCAAATTACTATCAGGTTGAACAAAAACAACTGGCTAGACCACAGAGATGATCCTGTTTGGTGAGGTCAAGGGCACCTGAGTTTATTTCCTTCAGTGCTTTGTCTTTATATCAGTCAGGGTTTCCTTTTCAAATATATATTCATGAAGACTGTGCAACAACACCACAGTGAGTTGTTTTTTTTAAATCTCAATGATGCTGTGTGTCTTCTCTCTTCTATTAACGTGAAAGCAGATTAGATCAATCCCATTAGACGCCAATCCAGTTACCTTCTGACCATATGGTCCAAAAGCTCATACGTCCCTACATCCCCTCTGGCACACTGACTCTGATCCACACACACGTATGATGGTGTTTCCCTTCTTCCTCTCCTCTCCTTTATATAAGAATGAGTCTAAGCCTTTCAGACCATATGGAGCCCGAGTGGTGAGCGAGGATGAAGAGGAGCAGAGTGCTGACAGCTCTCCGATTACCGAGCAGGTTAAGAGATCTTGACCTTCTTGTTGCTCCATGTTTGGCTCTGAGCGTAAACTATCTCTCTATCCCCTTCATGTTGTTGTTGATGTAGCCGTCACGTGAACCGGTGTGATCGGTCATATGCTGTTCCTGCTGTCAAGACGCTTTGCTTGAGATGAATCGAGTCCGAATGAACAACAAAAGATCGTTTTTTTAATGAATGGATAGCACAAACACGCTTGGAACAGGGCCGACGTGAGCTGCTTAAAGGTTCTCCGTGTAACATTCAGTAAACCCTTCTTAATGATGACACCTTTGTGCAGTCAGCATCCTGGGCATTGGCCAAAAGTGACTTTAAGTCAAGATTTTATTTGGACCACCAGCTCCACGATACTAAACAGCCAACACCGCGAAGCGACCCGCGCTGCCAAGCCTCCGCTTAGTTTCACTTACAGCGAGATGCCATTGCCTCGCATCGCTTGTAGAAAACAACTCGTCGCACACCTTTGCTTTGTAACATCGCATCATTTATTGTAGGTTAAAATCAAGATTGTTAGATAAAGGGGCGGTCGGTAGCGTAGTGGGTTAAGCAGCCGCCCCGTGTGTGGAGGCTGTAGTCCTCGCTGCAGCTGGCCCCGGTTCAAATCCTGCATCGGACGCTCTGCTTCCAGTCTTTCTTCAGCTGTACTATCAATAAAGGCCAAAAAATAAAGTTAAAAAAAAAAAGATTGTTAGATAAATTAGTATCATGGATCACATTAGCAGGCCATCAACGTATTCACTCACAGCTCATCCAGCCAACCAGGAACTTTTCAGATGCCAACCATCGCCAGACTTTGTTCATTTGCTCATTTTTCTGTTGTTGGTTTAGTTGTTTTCCACCACAGGTAAGTAAGCTAAGTTTAATTCTGACACTAACAGACTCCATTTCTAAACTTATATTGCACACTGTGAGGAAGTAGAGAGAGAAGGCGTAAACGTTACATGGGGTACATACGGAAAATTTCTCCTTTTACATAGATCCCAGTCCACAGGCTGCTTTTTGAGTTACGCTACTACCCGTTCCCCACAATCTTACATATGGCACCTCAAAGAAAACTATTGAAAATGTGTATTTTATACAGCATGAATATGTCTGATGTGTCACAACTCATGCAAATAAAAAAAGTGGCTAGAAACCAACAAGGTAAGTGAGAAAATATATATTTTTTCGTTAATTTATGTGAATCAGCTCTTTAATTTTATGTTTCTGTTAGTTTACCTAAACTACTGGCTGTAAGTTTTGGTATTCTGGATATGATTGGGAGAATAACTTTGAATCTAAAAGCACCTGTAACACTTAAAGAGAAGTTTCTTTTCTAACAGATGGAACTAAAACAAAGAAAAAAAAGCTCCTTTAATCCTGCAGTTCAAGAACATAAATATGCATGATTGTTACTTACGTTGTTTCAGATGTTATGTGTGTTTCTTGCTTGTACCGCAAAGGCTTTAAGTGGCCGTCAAAAAAATCTGCTAACTAGAACTTTGTGCTTTTCTTCGTTCTCCCTGGACGTGCTCGGTGACGGCAGACTAACTAAACCTGTACTTAGGGATTTGACAGAGCGACTGATGTGCCTCGGAAAAACATTTTTTCCCCCCGAGGGCTGGCACTGCTTATATGAAGCTTTGTTTTGTTCACATATTTGCATGTTATGAGAAATTCCTTATGTGGTTCGTTTGATGCCACTGCGAGCTCTGTTGGATCCACCAGAGGAACTTGTGCTGTCTGGACTGAATATTCAACCAGAACCAGTGACTCACCACTTCACAGCACTCCTGTACCTCACTCCTTCATTTACACGAGCATTTTTTTTCTTTTTTCTGGCTTGATGTTGGAACGGACAATACAGTCACACACACACACACACATAACTATAAACACACACAGTCCTGGGTCACAGAGTGCAGACACACACCAGAGCTATGAGTGTCGTCTGGCTTCGGTCCACCGGGACAGCTGAGGTACGAACCAGGCGATGGAAGCAGCAGGAGAATGTCACATTAGTCCCCTCACCCCCCTGTTGCACCAGCACACACACACACACACACACACATACACACACACACAGACACACACAGACAAACATACAGAGACAACACGTCCCCACATGCACAAAAGCAGAATACAACCTACTGTTCCTTACTCATTTGTACACAATGACACACTCACAGCTGAGCGCACACTAGTCACACACACACACACACACACACAAATGCACAGCTGAGCACATGTCTATACAGGCTGAACAGATGCAGATCGTTGGGAGAGGTGGGGTTGTGCTCCAAGAACATTTGCCCACCCAACCCACCAATCTACATTCCACACAAACTGCAGCGTGTGTGCATGCAGCAGTGTTTTGTTGAGACCTTTAACTTCATCTTACTGGCTGAAACCTAAACTGCCCATATCTTCCTACAGTTCCTGTATTTGTTGCCTGCATATACAGCCCCCCGCCCCCATATTTAGGTTTTCAGTTTCCTTGTCTTGTTTACATGACCCGGCTGGGTCACAGTTGGTACTTTAATAGAGGATGACTCATCCCCTGTCTACAGGGATGAATATGACTGACTGTCTGTTTCTCTATATGTGCGTGTGTTTATGTGTGTGTAAGTTTGTGTGTTTTTTTTATTTTTTATGGTGGTGTCTTTCCAGTTCTCTTATAGCCTCAAGGTAGCAGATCTGCATAGCAACACTTTGGGAAGAAGCACCGAGGGCACATCAATGCAATCATTTTGCAATATCTGCAAACCCACCTACTCAGATGCTGCTGTGCGGAGGTTATTTCCCACTGTCTCTTTTTCTATGACTGTTGTTGTGTCTAAAAAAGAAGAGGCGGGTGAAGATATTTATAATCAATCATCACAGTTTCACAATTCTTGTGATAATATAGTTTCATAATAACCCACATTTTGCAGATTTATTTATAACCATACAGTACGAAAACAATCAACACCTTTTTTTATCACTGTCTGGGCCGTAAAGAATTCACACCTGATGCATCTTTCCCTTTCTATGTCTTCATACTGTCTATTTTACTTCTATCACCGGCCAGTGGAAAAGCACAGACAATGTTTATTTGTGTTAAACCTTTCAACAACATGGAACTCGAGGTGCTTTACGTTACGTAAAAAACAGCAAGGTCTTCGTGTTCACCCAGTGTCTGCGTGGGTTCTCTCCCACTCTGGTTTCCTGCCATAGTTAAAAAGACGTGCAGGTTAATTGGCAAATGTAACTCGCCCTCGTCGATGTGAGCTTGAATGGTTGTTTGTCTCCATGAGTCTCTGAACTAGTAACCTGTCCAGGGTGTACCCTGCCTCTTCCCCAATGTCAGCTGGGACTGGCTCCAGCAAGTTTTAAAAGAATAAAATGTAAAGAAGATAAAAGTGCAGTGCACTAATTGAGTAATTATAGGTGTGTATCTCATTTTTATAAGCCCTGTCTCTATGACATAAGGGCAGTGGAGCTCGTGATTACTGGAAGCCATAAACGGTTATTTTGTGTGATACGATCCCACCTCTTCTTCCGTCTACGTGTCGTCCTCCTACTGTCTTCTTCACACTTACGGTATGTACATCTACTCCCACACTGCCAAGGGTACAGATCAGACGGGTGAGCCAGGACCACTGTGTCACTGTGATGCGACAGCAGCTTTTCCAACGCAGTGATAGATGGTGCAGCTATCCGTGGTGACGCTGCCTTCTCCTATTGTCTGCTAAGGCACCTACAGTCTGGACGCTGTTGTCACAACCTTTCTGTTGCTGGGCGAATCGGGATATTTATGGTTGGTTTCATGTTCCAGTAGGGAAAAAACAGGACGACTTTTAGAAGGGAATTTTTGGAGTTTGGGAGACAGACATCTGCTGACGTGAACCTTGGCCCCTGTTGCTAAGCTGCCTTTAGTTTATCTCTCCTTCTCGGGACTCTGACATTCTGGCGGCGTCACATTAATTGACCTAGTTTAAATAAATAAACAGAATTACTGGTATTTTAGTTTGAAGTGGTATGTATGTATGCACACAACACAAGCTCATCCACTGTGTGTATTTGCATCAGTGGATGTACAGAGTAAACACGCGGTATCCTCGGTATCAGTCACATGCTTCGGCTTGTTTGTACTTTTACTGAAACTGCTTTCCAAGTATAGAACTCAAGAGAAGTCAATGTTATCAACGAAAACAAATCTTTCTGTGAATTTACACGCTTCAGTTGGCCAAACAATTTCTCATGCTCTCACAACAGCCAGTACTTCACCAGCAGTGGGTACTCTGTAAGTCAATCCACTGCTGATTTTAGTTAATCTAGTTTCAAGACGACACACTGCATTACTTTGTCACAGGGGACAAAAGCTCCATTGAAATGTAACATTGTACAGTACACATAACAATAAGCTATATAGCAAAGTTTGCAGGACAGGGTGGCACTAGTGTGTGCAGTAGACATCTATATATACGTTTGTATGTTTGTATGTTCGGGGTGGGGGTGGTGGGGTTGGCCTCATTCTCTCCGACGTGCTCCTTTTCTCGTCCATCCTTCTCTCCTTGGTAGCAGCAGCTGCTGGGTGAATTGTTGTCCTAAGTGCTTTTTCCATGGCAGAGTGTGGAGTGCCAGTTTCCGTCTGCATCTGACAGGAAACACGCTGACCTGCCGCCGTCGAGAGGGGAAGGAGAGGAAGAAGGTTTCCTTTGGCAACCGAAACGATAATCACGCGGCGGATTCTCCTTTTCCTTCACCTTCACACACACACACACGCTCAAGATCGAGTCTGAGGAGATGTTTGAATGCAGCCCCATCAGCTGGGCATCAATAATGCAGGCGTTCTGCACTGCGTTAATGTTTATGTTTCACTGGTGGCTGAACATGGAAACACTTGGGCTATATTAAGACCTGGAGCACTTTGTAAAAAATCACAGAACTACGTGTATTTGTGGGGGTTCTGTTTTCATTTTGTGGCCTCCAGTGTTAAAGGAGCAGAACAAAAAAAATGACTTCCAATTCACTTCAATTCACCATCAAAGGTAGCAACATTGCTACCCTTTCTAAAGCTCACTAATCAACACTTTATATATATATTGTTTGTTTAATTTGTACAAGAAACAAAGTGTGTTATTGTTCTTTTATCGTGTGCTGAACACTTATACCACAATAGTCTGGCACATAACCTCACAGATTTTGTTTGTTTGGACAAATCCAGGACAGTTTTTTAACACTAAGCAAAGTTAACTGGCTGCCGGCTTACATTCAATGGACAGAAAAGAAAGTCATACCAGCCTTCTCGTCTAATGTTGTCCGACCACGTTGATCAAATCAAGTTGTTGTTCTGAACACTTGAGATAGTGAACTGAAAAGCTGCGCAAGATGATGCGATGTCATCTGGAAAACATATTTTAAATATCTATTTTCTGTTTATATGCTTCTTGACTATGTTTGTTATACACCAAAACACCGAGGCAAATTCCTTGCCAAAAAGTTGTGCAACAAAAAAAAACAAGGACAAAAGAAAGGAGTGCTAGACAGATAAGTTCAAACCCAGTTCACTCTCTCAATTCTGCAGAAGTGAACAGTCATTGTGTGAAGCAGACGTCAACGTTTTGATCACGTGAACGTCGGGAAAGTTACAGAAATGCTCCGAGGCGTTGTTGTCCCACAGATACTTTAAGACTTGTGTACACAAGTGAAAAGGGTGAAACTTAACTCATGGTGGTTGCATGCTGCACGGAGTCAAGGTCAGAGTCAAGACTTGGCTTAGACATAAACACACTTACACACACACAAACACACATAAATTCAACACAAAACAGTGTGAGGCCTGCCTGATTGAACAGTGTTAGTCCACCCTCGATGTTCTTTGAATCCAGTTCAAGAGTTCAGGGCTTAATGTTACTAATCCTGTCAGCTGGTGAAATGTACACTGAAAACGTGAGGCAGGCCGGGCTGTATGTACTGTATGGGCTCATAATGACATCTATATGGCACGGGGTCACGTCTTATAGATAAGCAAGTGTGTGTGCCGCATATCCACGTGGACATACTGTACATGTATGTCAAGAGTAGGACAACAAGTTGGCACAAGACGTGACAGGACATGATACTGACTGAGGGGGGAATATATGTTTGAGGAGTGAGCTCCACGAATGGAAATCCACACCAGTGGGGCATGCTGGTCTGTGGGTCATACAACCGTACAAGGACATAGTAGAGGCAGAGGACCATCATACCAACCCCGCACATGCACACACATCTATGTGGGTGTGTGCATCTGTAGCGGTGGGGAGGGAGGAGGAGTGGAGTGACGGGGTGGTAGTGCCAGCTGGGCAGCTTAAATATAGTGCAGAGTGGAGCATTGCAACTGCACGGGACTCTAGGAACACATGACTGCCGGGCCAATAGTAATTCACAGTGGATTTTTCTCGGCTTTGTGATGACGGACAAGACAAGAGAGGATGATGATTAAATTGAGTTGTCTTATACGGCCCTATATGAGCTATCCGTCTTCAATGACACCGCTGTGAAGTGAAATGAGTTCACTGTTTGCAGATTAGGGGCAATGTTACAGGTATGCCAGGCGAGGCTTTGTTACAGGTGTCACAGGGCCAGTAAGCTGAGGAGTACGGAGTCTGTGGAGCAGACATGCAGGGGCAGTGGGGCAGTAGGCTGAGTGTAGGAGGTGAAACGTGATGGGGATCAGACTGGCAGGATTAAAGAGCACTGGACTGACCTCTGTTAATGCACAGAACAGAGGGAGGGGATGAAGAACCAAGGGGAGGCTGCAGGGAACAGCTGCTCATTAAAGAAGCACATCACACACCCTCCTCCACACATGATGCATGAAGACATACAGGAGCGCACACAGACAAAATATACCGGTGTTGTGCGCACATTCAGTATACATAAACATAACCTATGGGAATGATTAAAATTAGAGCATAAGCTCATGCACAAAGTGGCTCTTTCATGTCATGTAATCTCAGTTTGGATTAAAATGGATTATTGGATTACAAGGGCCACCACAGGGAGAAAAACAGACAGAGTCCAAAAAAAAATATGGATAGTTGAAACACGGAGAGCATAAAAAGAAACTGTTATTAGTGACGAGTGCCCACAACACGAGTCAACTATTGTTCTTCTGCATGTTTTTTCTTATTGTGTGCCTTATCGTGTTTGTCTTATTATTCATTTTCCGTGCTTTTTCGAACATTAATGCGGCCCACAGCGGTGAGAGGACCCCAACAAATTATATATCAAAACATGCGTCTTGATCCCAAATCGAGTGCTATTACTTTTGTAAGAGATTTTCTCATAGGAATGAATGGGAATCCTCTGGCATACTTTCACCGAGAGACTTCATTTAAACTTTAAAATGTACCGAGAGACTTCATTTAAACTTTAAAATGTAGGTACTCTTGCCTTCTCATCAGTGATTCACTTCACTCATCTACAGCTTTTACCATTTTTAAACTATCGATGCTTAAATTTGAGCAGGTTTTTACTCAAATTTCTGGGTTTATAATGGATGTGTATTGCGTGGAATGTTTGAGCTAGAGTGGATGACATCATCAGCTAGAGTGAGGAGCAGAGAGAAAAATCAGTGAAAAAATAAAACGTATTCGACTACCGTGGCCTCAAATGCCCTACTACAGACATGATTTATACATAGAAACGTAGGAAAATTTGTCTTCTCACTCACATTCGTCTGCTAAAGCTGTCAGCCTTATAGTTTTGGCGTAACACACAAAGATGCGTGAGCAACACCCATCCACAGCCCCATAGACTGCCATGTTAAAAAGGCGGGAACATTTCTGGAGGAAAACAGAAGTAACGCTTCTTTGAATCGCTCTAAAGGTCAGATTTCTTCACTTTATCAACACAAAATAACTATGTAGACGTTCAGGAAGGGCTCAGGATGCTCCCAGTGATTTCGGTTCAATGATTGAAAATACGGTTTGGCCAGAAATCCTTCCTGTTCGAGGGGTGGTCTCAGCATTTTCTCTCTCTCTCTCTGTCAGCATTTCCAACTGACATTCTAACAGGTGCAGTAACTGCTCTGCTGATTAGGGCTGGCAGGCAGAAGCCCAGCGGCGGCCATTTTAGCAGTTATTGGCACTTAACTTGAACTCGTCTGTCTAAAATGACAGAGACAGCAGAGCAGCTAGCACGTTAGCTAGCAATTAGCATGAGCCACTAACAATTAAATACATGCTAATGCTACTTGCTAGCGCATCAGCACCAGCAAGTAGCCTAATTAATGCTAGAATTAGTACTAGTGCTAGCTGCTCATGTGTGTAAATAAAGAGGTTAAAAATGACTATTTGAGGTGTGCTTTTTGAATACAGAGCCCCAGCAACAGCCAACTAATTAATCGCCCTTACAGTGTATCTAATTTCCCCCATTGTACAGTTCGTGATTAATTACGTTTTGAGAAGATAGACTTTATAAATAAATAAATCACACTGTACAAATATTTTATTCCAACTTTATGGGCAACAGTGTATATAGATTTTAACATAACATAAACTTGATCACACACCAGGCAGATTTGCTTGTTACAGAAGCTCATGAGGCACAAGTACTAATAAATACAAAAAAATTTAATAAAATAAACGTTGTACTACTGGTATATACGGATATGTTTGCTCATTTTGCAGAAATAATTGTGCTGCAGACACACATTAAGTGTAGCGTTATTATCCTTTCTGGTTATATAGTGACTTTGTGACTTCTGTAGTACCCCCTTGTAGCTCCTTTAGAGTAACAGTTTGCATCTTAGGAAATATGCGTGTTCACATTCTTGCGGTGAGTCAGATCAGATGATTGATGCCACTCTTACATTTGTACAATATGTATAAGGCTACTGTCAGCTTAGCTTGGCCTGGCTCTGTCCAGAGGTAACAAAATCTTCCTAGGAGCACCTTTAAAGCTCACGAATTAATACAAATCAAGAATCGGACAGGATGAACGTGCCAGCATTCTGTTGGACTCGCTGTGTTGTCATTGAGACGTTATTGATTTAACAAGCAGATGAATGAATACGTAACCATAAACCTCCAGCGTGACCTTTTAAGCTGCAGTACAGAAAGTGTAACTACATACAGTACACATCCATGGAAGGCAGTTTATGAGCCGGTCATATTCGAGGTCATCATAGTGGCCCTCAGACTGGACTTATGTGTTTGTCCAAGTGCCAAAACAGCCACACTGGAGTTCCCGTATAAGTGAGTGAGCGCGTGTGTTTGTATCTTCTTTCCAAGACTGGGTCAGTGAACTGGAGTGAATTACTGAGAGAAACAGCAGTAGCAGCAACATTGTGTTGTGTCTGTGAGGAAGTCGGTGTTGTGCCAAAGCACCAAAAACTACAGAGACTGTCTCTGTGCAGGAGAACTGGAGCGTCCCGCTGGCCCATGTCACTGGGTCAGCAGAATCAGACCTGTGCATGTGTGCAAATGTGAGAAAGAAACCAGACAGAGAGGAGCTATCAGTACGTAAGCGAAACAGAGAGGTGTGGGCGAGTCTGAGCAGTGTGTGTGTGTGTGTGTGCGTGTTGTTGTTTGTTAGCGGGTTGGAAATGAAATTAGGGCATTCTTTATAGCTGAGCAGGGCAGAAGACAAGCTGGCAACAGAAGTAGGCTAAATAATCGTCCCCTATCATCAAACAGTCTCTTGTTTATCGGGGAGCAAGGAGGAGGGGGACAGGAATGTCCATGTGACTAAAACGTGAGAGTAAACTGCTCACACATAAGCTAACAAGTTGTCGTCCCACTAACCTCGAAAGAAAGAATAAACTTAGAGCGTGTCATTCCACAAGTTTCTGATCTTTTTTGTACCCAATTTGGGAAAGTTTGATTTGTCGTCTGCGCATTTTTTTTCCTCCCTCAAATCTTTCCCTATCTCCTCGGCTCGACAGCAGGCCCCGGGGTCAGTTTAAAAAAAAAAAAGGCCAGCAGTTGAAGGCCCTCATGCCTCTGCAGGGACCCATGTTGTTCAAGCTCTGTTCATGGATGAAAGGGGGATTCCAGTGGCGGTCACATGCTCCCCTGCAGGGGCTATAAAGGAGGCCACCCATTTCATGGGTGACAAGCCGTATGATTGCCTTTGTATGCATGCATGTGCAGATTTCTATGGCATTGTGTACAGCTCTTGCAACCTGTGCACGATGCGTGCCTTTTCATGTTTGGCTTCACACGTGCAGGTATTTGTGGGTGTGACGGAGAGAGAAAGAAAAGAGGGATAAATGTTTCTGGTTCTGGTCCTCAATACTTTTAGGTGGAACGTACAAGCACGAGAATGCTTGAGAATAATGTGAATGAACCACTATTACACTTAAATATATATGAGCGATATTAATAAATGATATATACGTAGGCGTACGGTGCAACTCCACCTCCAGATGCCTGTGTTGCTGAGCTGAGATTGAAAGTGACTTTGCGCACTCTACATCACAAGACTGGATTGCCTCGGAGCTGATAATGTTCGTGACTCGTCAGTGGGGTTTTTTTACAATCTCGTGTACAGAGAGGGAGAGTGTGAGAGGAGAAAAAAAGGATGATGGAGGAACAGGGAGCTTAGTCAGCCACTGCCCTTAAGAGCTGGAGCCTCTGAGGAACTGTACGTTAGTCTCCAAAGCAACCAGAACCGAGAAAGCACCGCTCTCTGGTCCGCAGGGAGTTTTATCATACTTCACTGAGGTGAAGCAAATCACGACGCAAATAGACAACAAGTAAACAGGCTGACAGACAGACAGACAGACAGACAGACAGACAGACAGACAGACAGACTGATAGACAAAGTTTCTAGTTTCTGTCTCTTCTCGGGCTAAGTTAAGACGGGCTATGTGTAAACAAATGCACAGCCGTGGTTGAAAGATGCAGACAAAGCGGGATAAAATGAGATCATATGTAAATGTGGGTTCTTGGTGTTCCACATAGCAATTAGAGAGACATGGAGACACAAAGAGCAGAAAGAGAGTGAGAGATCATGCAAGGGTGTGTGTGTGTGTGTGTGTGTGTGTGTGTGTGTGTGCATCAGAGGGGTGAGCAGGTTCAGCAGGTCCCATGTTGGGTGGGAGGCTTGTGAGTGTTCAGGTGCTAGAATCCTATATCAGAGCCAGTGCTGACCATGGGTCTATATCAAGAGCCGGCTAGGGTTACAGCCCCAGGCGGCGATGAAGGATTATTCTGACAAAGACGAGTTCTGGCCAGCCTGAAATAACTGATCCAAACTTGCTCCAACTTTCGCACACTAATGAAGAACAGAGGGGAGGGGAGGGGAGGGGAGATGCACCTCTTGCCCCCTAGATTTCCTTCCTGTCAGGAAGTTAAAAGAAGTGCTGTGAAACTAGAGAGAGTGTCGAGGGAGCGTTCTGGGAAGGAGCGGAGAAAAGGAAAATGTCAGCACGCCAGATTCTGCAGCTCTGCGCGCAGGCCACGCATTCCTGATCCCTGTCCGCCAGGGCCAACTTTGGGACAGTGGTGCATAACGCAACAGAAATCTTCCATGTACCGTGTAATGTGAGCAGTCTGCTCTGTCTGATAACACAGAGAATAATGGTTGGAGCCGTGACACTTTCCCCCCGGGGACGACGCCGTAATGAACAGGTCGTCCTGAGTGCTGAGTGTCAGCTATAAGTGAACCTGGAGCTATGCATGGTAACTCTGTAGCTTGTGTTAATTCATCAGCACAAAGCTGTCAAAGCTCGGGCAACAGTTTCCAATTTCAGACCCCTCTCTCACACATGGTCCCTGTCTGTGTGTGTGTGTGTGTGTGTGTGTAGGTGTGCATACTATGTGTACGTTTACTACTGTGTAAGTGTTTTATGATGTACTCTGTGTGTATGTATTAGATTCATGAGGACATGTAATGTTCTTCTCTTACATAACTGAGGATAATAACAGTGAAATTTGTTTCCAGAGACTAATCTTCGGGAGTGTGTCGCTCCTCCGCGGTCTCCAGCAAAGTTTTCTATAGGGTGGAAAGTTAGGAATGTTATATAATATCCTTATAGTATGTTATTTTTATCAGATATACACAAAAAATTACAGATTATTTGATAGATTACAGGTGTACCTTATGTTTGCTGAAGACCGTAACAGCATATTTCAAATTTACTTATGAAATCATATCAAGTTATTTGTTCATGATGAATATTATTAGCATAGTTAAGATTTTTAAATATATCTGTTAAGATCAGATTATTTCCTTTTCAGGAAATACTTTGAAAGGGAAGTTCAGCAAGTTGTCACTGAAGTGCAGTTTGTTTTTATCAAGGTAAAACGTTACAAAAGGAACATTCCACCGATTATACAGCTTAAAATCAGTTTCCTCGTCATGGGATGGACAGTTTTTTTTCTGGTGAAAACAATTACGACATCTTCTGCTTCTCTGAAAGGGAATTTAAGTAACGCTGACCGGGTCATTGTGGGGAACTTTATGCTCCTGTTTTTTGCTTAGCTTGACCAATACTCCATGTCCATGTCAGTAGTAAATGTTACATGGATGTCTCATAAAACAAATAATATAGTACTTAATTTAGGTGATATAATATATTTTATATGTGGCCTGTATCTGGAATTATTGCATAATGTTACTGTACCACTGCAATGAAACAAGCACTGAATATGATCTTGATGTGCAGACACTGGCGGTCACTCGTGTGACTTCTTCTTTGCCACACTTTTAGATCAAACAACATCTTAGATTGACATATTCAGCTTATTTAAGCAGGATTCCTTCTTATTTGATGGCGAAACGTGTCGAGAGCAGTGAAGAAGAAGTACAGAGTGGAGCAGAGTGTGTTTCTATAGGTGGAAGTGGAGTTAAGGAGTCGGGTCTTGGCCCTTCCATCCTATTTATACATTACATTCAGAGAACTGGTGTGCAATGTGTGAGCACAGGATGGGCTGTGATGGTGTCAGGACACATATTTATTCTGTAAACATCTCTCTGTTCACTTAACATCATATTCATTGGTTAGCTGACCTGAAGCCCTTTGACAAATCCAGTGTGATCAACAACAACAGTATAGAAATAAGCAGAGATTAGATGAACGCACTGCTTAGCTGACAAAACAAAACAAAGCAAAGCAAAGCATATGCATTGTCGTCAGCTGAGGGTTTCAGACATTTTCCACATTTTTCAGCTGCTTCTGTTCCTGCTGTTGACTCACACAGCTGTGTTATACCGAGGCACTTCATATCAAGGCAGTGAAGTTAGATCACCACATGTCCTTCAGGGCTGAGAGTATTTTCAAATCAACGTCATCATTTTGAGATTGTGAGGTCTGGAATGTAATCCAGGAGGACAGTGATAATACAGTATCTTTTACTTTTAATCACATTTTATTGGGATTGTGTGAGTCACGCTGTACCGTCCTGTGTGGTGCACATTATTCATCTGCCCCGTGCAGGTCCAAAAAACACTTTGATTGCAAATATCGAGTTGAGCTGGACAATGTCCAAAGCAAAAGAAATAAAAAAACTTAGACTGGTCTGCCATCTAGTGGTTTTGGGAAGTGCCGCATTTAAGTTCCAAATGGACCACAGCCAATCTTCTTCTCCTTTCAGCTTTTCCCTTCAGGGGTCACCACAGCGAATCAGCTGCCTCCATCTAACCCTGTCTTCTACATCCTCTTCTCTCACACCAGCTACCTTCATGTCCTCTTTCACTGCATCCATAAACCTCCTCTTTGGTCCTTTCCTCTATGCCTCCTGTCTGGCAGTTCAAAACTCGGCATCCTTCTACCAATATATTCACTATCTCTCCTCTGGACATGTCCGAACCATCTCAGTCTGGCCTCTCTGACTTTATCTCCAAAACCTCTAACATGTGCTGTCCCTCTGATGTACTCATTCCTGATCCTATCCATCTTGGTCACTCCCAAAGAAGAACCTCAGCATCTTCATCTCTGCTACCTCCAGCTCTGCCTCCTGTCATTTCCTCAGTTTTGTACACCTTTCCTTTCATTTTAGCAGAAACTCTTCTATCACACATCACACCTGACACTTTTCTCCACCCGTTCCAACCTGCCTGCACACGCTTCTTCACCTCTTTTCCACAGCCACTGAGTTCAAGAAATACACTTTGATTCAGATGTGTGTGCATTTTAATATGCAGAGGTTACAATGGAAACGTATCAACAGTATCAAATGACTATGACTATTGGACCTTGGATATTCTTTGGGCTAAAATCAAAGCCTACATTGTGTAATTTAACTCCGATAGCCCTCCTACAAAGGCTTAAGTAAAGATGAACACTTGGAAAATATACTACTGTTGTACTATGATACTATAATATGTACTATTATTAACTGAATGAATACATCAGGGTTATTTTTCATTCGTGTTTCTTTGTTTTCAGTTCAGTTTAGTTTCTGATACTTTCCAGAGTGGGTTTGCTTCAGTTTAGTTTTGATGGTTTATAAATGATGCAGTTTTTAAAATATATCAAGTTTCAAGTTATCAAGTTTATGTATAAGTTTAATTTTTTATGGGGCGTATTTGTCAAGGGTAAGACTTCAGTTCAGAATAATTATTACATTACAAACACAACACTTTCACAGTCATGTAGACATGATTCTCATCCCTGTTGTGGGACGTTGTTCATTAATATTTGCGAACAGGGCTGACTTAAATACAGACTGACAGCAAGGTTAAATAACAATGTTGTAGCTTCCGCAGCAACACTCTGTGCAAACGTGCCATGAGGTCAGGGCTGTAAGCCGCAAATGAGGACACTGGTTTTTCATGTCATTGTTGTCTTTTTGTAATCTGGGGGAAGTATTCATTCTGCAACGGGGAAGTATATATTCTGAATTTAAAAACATACAGAAGGTGGGTGTTGTATAGGTCGATGTGAGTAGACTACCTTTAAGCCAACAAATAAATACAAGAGGTTCAATGTTTCACCATCAGAACTAGATTTTGTGTGGAACTGTTCACAGCACTTCATGTTTGAGGATATAATTATACAGAAAATATAAAAGTTTAGTTAACAAATGAATCAAATAATGGAGGAGTTAAAGCTAGGAGAAGGGGACCCAGTATTTCTAAAATCCAAAGTCCTGAGGTTGCAAAACTGTCCTGTACAAATCTGACGTCTTTTAACTTGTTTTGAGGCAGATGTTTGAATTTCACCTGAGCGACGGGGAGCCAATCAAAACGAGGCATGAATGGCTGAGTACAATTTGAATTAGGGAAAGCAGCACTTGTAAGCTTGAGGCAACCTCTATATGAGGACTGTGGTCCTGGAGATGGTGAGTCACCCTCTCCTCCCTTTAACAAAGAAAACGTGTTCAAAACAGCAGAGGGTTAATCTGCTAATCCTGTGTGAGGAATTTAATTCCTTCAAGTGTGTAGAGTGAATACTTGAAGGAAATACACCTCAGATATCAAAAATGAAATCAGAATCAGAATCACTTTATTGGCCAGGTGTGTGTACACATACGAGGACTTAACTGTGCTCTTAATTGTACATACAGGTAGAGACATAAGGACAGTTTAAAAGACAAGGGACATGACAGGTAGACGCAAAAACATGAAACATAAACATAAAAAATAACTATATACATATTTGAAAGGTATATATATTTGCATAAATATAGATATATGCACATATAGAAAAATGTTGTGCAATGTACAAGATGCACGTTGCACAACATTTAAATAAAAAAATGAACAATAATAGTTAAAACATACATTTCATTGACACATTAAAACATTTTTTTTAAAATGGCAGTGTAACCAAATCTAAGCCAATCAGGCGTGAACAAATCTAAAAAACAGTTCTCCCTTTCTTTCACATGTGGAGTCAGATTACAAAGAATAAATTGTTCAATTAAACGTTAAACGTTGCATGAAGCTGACACAATTCTGAACCTCATGTTCATTTTAAACACGACTTATTATGAGTAATGCAAAGTCTGTTAACATTTAAGTTTAAAACGTGTCACTCTTGCTCTTCTCTTTAACAAAAACATTCAGAAAGTAATATTTTGTGTCAAATCTACAGATAGATAACACCAGCAGTTATGTCCTTAGAGGTTCAAATGCTTTGTTATGTCAACCAAAAAAAGCCTAAACCTTTCAGCCATATGTTTGTTTTTTTGTGTCTCATTTTAAGCCCGGCCTATAACAACTTTTATATTTAGTATATTCACCTTATTAACTGTGACAAATGTTCACTTCAACATCAACATAAAACTAGTTAAGTTATTGATTTATGTTCATTTCACAAAGAACTGCTTTGTTGCCTTTCCTCACCTTTTTTTTCTTCTCCCGTAGCTGCTGGTCATGTGATGTTAGTATCACATATCATTTATGTGATATTTTTTAATCTAATAGATAAAAATGAACCTTGGTACATACATATCTCTGTATAAATGATTTCTGATCTCCCTGCTCCTGTGCTGTGTGTCTCCTTGTGTCCTGATCCAGTCTCAGTCTCTTGTGTCCTGATCCAACCTCAGTCTCTTGTGTCCTGATCCAGTCTCAGTCTCCTTGTGTCCTGATCCAGTCTCAGTCTCTTGTGTCCTCATCCAGTCTCAGTCTCCTTGTGTCCTCATCTAGTCTCAGTCTCCTTGTGTCCTCCTCCAGTCTCAGTCTCTTGTGTCCTCCTCCAGTCTCAGTCTCTTGTGTCCTCCTCAGTCTCATTCTCCTTGTGTCCTCCTCCATTCTCCTTGTGTCCTCCTCCAGTCTCAGTCTCTTGTGTCCTCCTCAGTCTCAGTCTCTTGTGTCCTCCTCAGTCTCCTTGTGTCCTCTTCAGTCTCAGTCTCCTTGTGTCCTCCTCGGTCTCAGTCTCCTTGTGTCCTCCTCAGTCTCAGTCTCTTGTGTCCTCCTCAGTCTCCTTGTGTCTTCCTCCAGTCTCAGTCTCTTGTGTCCTCCTCATTCTCAGTCTCTTGTGTCCTCCTCAGTCTCTTGTGTCCTCCTCAGTCTCTTGTATCCTCCTCCAGTCTCCTTGTGTCCTCCTCCAGTCTCAGTCTCTTGTGTCCTCCTCCAGTCTCTTTGTGTCCTCCTCCAGTCTCCTCGTGTCCTGATCCAGTCTCAGTCTCTTGTGTCCTCCTCCAGTCTCAGTCTCTTGTGTCCTCCTCCAGCCTCAGTCTCCTTGTGTCCTCCTCAGTCTCAGTCTCCTTGTGCCCTCCTCAGTCTCAGTCTCTTGTGTCCTCCTCAGTCTCAGTCTCCTTGTGTCCTGATCCAGTCTTAGTCTCATTGTGTCCTCCTCCAGTCTCAGTCTCTTGTGTCCTGATCCAGTCTCAGTCTCCTTGTGTCCTCCTCAGTCTCCTTGTGTCCTCCTCCAGTCTCAGTCTCTTGTGTCCTCCTCAGTCTCCTTGTTAGTCTCAGTCTCTTGTGTCCTCCTCAGTCTCCTTGTGTCCTCCTCAGTCTCCTGTGTCCTCCTCAGTCTCAGTCTCCTGTGTCCTCCTCAGTCTCTTGTGTCCTCCTCCAGTCTCAGTCTCTTGTGTCCTCCTCAGTCTCAGTCTCTTGTGTCCTCCTCAGTCTCTCGTGTCCTGATCCAGTCTCAGTCTCTTGTGTCCTCCTCAGTCTCAGTCTCTTGTGTCCTCCTCAGTCTCAGTCTCTTGTGTCCTCCTCAGTCTCCTGTGTCCTCTTCCAGTCTCAGTCTCCTTGTGTCCTCCTCAGTCTCTTGTGTCCTCCTCAGTCTCCTGTGTCCTCCTCAGTCTCAGTCTCAGTGTCCTCCTCAGTCTCAGTCTCTTGTGTCCTCCTCAGTCTCAGTCTCAGTGTCCTCCTCAGTCTCCTTGTGTCCTCCTCAGCCTCAGTCTCTTATGTTCTCCTCAGTCTCCTTGTGTCCTCCTCAGTCTCAGTCTCTTGTGTCCTCCTCAGTCTCCTTGTGTCCTCCTCAGTCTCCTCCTCTCTGTGTCGCTTCTCCTTTAAGCGCAGTACCAGCCCCGGTGACGTCAGCATGAAGCCCTGCTCCTCCCGGTGAGTCGGTCGGACGGAGTGAAGTGAGTCTGGCGTGCTCTCCGACTTTTCTCCTTCCTCCTCTGTCTGTCTTTCGTTCTCTGTTTATTATTATTACCCCTTTCTTTCTTTTTTTATCATCATTATTATTTTTTAAACTCTTTAAAGTTTCACCTCACCGCTCGACGAACCCGGTACCGGCTCCGTTGGGGGATGTTTTCAGAGGAAAGTTCGTGAAGTGGTCTTTGAGGAACCGGCGGACCGGAGATGGATGAGCTAACCGATAGCTGAGCTTGTTAGCCGAGAATCACGGGGTCAAGAATAGGATCGAGCTTAGCATGCTAACGGCTAGCTGATTTTTTTTTATTATTTTTTTTTATTTTTAAATCGTTTTACCGACTTTAAGTTGAACCTGTTACCGGACAGAACCACCGGCGGTGTTTTCAGGCCCGGAACAGGCCGGCTATAACCCAGGAAGAGGACTCGGTGTGTTTTTAAAGAAGTGTTGTCGAGAGGCGGTTTGTTCGTCTCTCCCTCTCTCTACCCATGCTGTCCAACGCACAGAACCAGCCACTGTTTCCCAACCCGGCGGGTCAGCAGCAGAACCCGGCCGGGCAGCAGCAGCAGAACCCGAACCCGAACCCGACCGGTCAGTTCCTCCCCTTCCTCGCCAGACCCAACTTACAGATCAAGAAGAACGCCATCACCGATGACTACAAGGTGACCAGCCAGGTGCTGGGGCTGGGCATCAACGGGAAGGTGCTGGAGATCTTCCAGAAGAAGACCGGGGACAAGTATGCGCTCAAGGTGAGTCATGTTCGGATACATGCAGGCAGGTGAGGGGGGGCAGAACCTGGATCAGCATTAAGGTGAAGTCTAATGCTGCTGGATCTATCAGTATATTTATCTAAATAAACAAATAAAGTGTAGCCACATATTACATTTTATGAAACAGAATTAAACACAGTCAACTTATTTATTTCAGCTCTTGGAAAAATGTGATTTTTCATCTTTATTGTCAGTAAAAATGAGGCAGAACCTGGATCAGCATTAAACACTCCAGTCCAGCTGACTTAAGGTTAATTATAATGCTGCTGGATCTATCAGTTTATCTATCTATCTATCTATCTATCTATCTATCTATCTATCTATCTATCTATCTATCTATCTAAATAAACAAATAAATAGTAACCACATATTACATTTTATGAAACAGAATTAAACATAGTCAGCTTATTTATTTCAGCTGGTTCTTTTTATTTGTTTTATAATAATTATTATTATTATTATTATTATTGTATTTTTTAGAGGCTCTCACACAAACACAAAGAGTAACCACATGTCATTTTATGAAGCAGAATTAAACATAAAGTCAGTTTCTAGTTTATGTCAGCTTTATTTATTTCAGCTCTTGGAAAAATGTGATTTTTCAGCTTTATTGTCAGTAAAAATGAAGCAGAACCTGGATCAACATTAAACACTCCAGTCCAGCTGACTTAAGGTTAAATATAATGCTGCTGGATACTCGAGTTTCCTTCAGGATCAATAAAGTATCTATCAATATATCTATTTATCTATCTGTCTATCTAAATAATATCTAAATTCAGGCAACATGTAACATCAACTCACTCTCACAATTCAAGTCTGCACTTAAAACCCACCTGATTCAGTTACATTGTCCTATTTTAATGTTTTTAATGTTGTATTCTTGTAATTTGATACTTTTTATGGTTATTTTTGTTTATTATTTAGTGTGAGGTCTCCTTGGGTGATAGAAAGGCACCTATGAGATAAAAAAAATTATTATTATTATTATTATTATTGTATTTTTTAGAGGCTCTCACACAAACACAAAGAGTAACCACATGACATTTTATGAAGCAGAATTAAACATAAAGTCAGTTTCTAGTTTATGTCAGCTTTATTTATCTCAAACCGAGCAAATTTGACCTGACTTCAGCTCATGGAAAAATGTGATTTTTCAACTTTATTGTCGGTGGAAAGGGGCAGGATGAACATTAGGGCAACTTGTTTTTAAATACTGCAGTCCAGCTGAGTAAAGGTTAAGTCTAATGCTGCTGGATCTATTAATATATCTATTTATCTATCTAAAATCAGGCAACATATCTTTAGAGGCTCACACACAAACACAAAAAGACATTTTATGAAGCAGAATCATACATAGAGTCACTGTTGTTTCTAGTTTATGTCAGCAATTTGACCTGACTTCAGCTCTTGGAAAAATGTGATTTTTCAACTTTATTGTCGGTGGAAGGAGGCAAAACCTGGATGAACATTAAACACTGCAGTCCAGCTGAGTAAAGGTTAAGTCTAATGCTGCTGGATCTATTAATATATCTATTTATCTATCTAAATAAATATCTAAATTCAGGCAGCATATCTTTAGAGGCTCACACACAAACACAAAAAGACATTTTATGAAGCAGAATTAAACAAAGTCAGTGTTTCTAGTTTGTCAGCTTTATTTATTTCAGCTCTTTTCAACTTTATTGTCAGTGCTGCCATATGTACAAGGACGTACAGAGAAGTGAAATGGTGTTTCTCTCATGTCCCTGCTGCAAACGACTATATACATAAAATATGAAATATATACAAGTTAAAAGATGTCTAAGAAAAGTCTAAAAGATCTAAACAGTATGAATATGGCAGCATGAACAGTACATGGTGCCACTTGTCACTATTTAGTGACATTTTATAGGTTGACGGTGAATATTTTAACAGAGGAAATAACTTGTAGACTAAGTTTCTTGGTTGTGAGTTATTGTCCTTGTGTGGGCCGTGATGATATGACATGATCGTCCACCCACCTTTAGTTTTTTTTTATTTTTATATCATCACTGCTTGCTGTTGCACTAAAACACCCAGATGTTTGCTGAACAGTTGTAGCTGAAGTTGAGAGAGTGTTTTCCATGATCCAGATTATGAATCATCAGCGGGTCCACAGGTACCGCCTTGGCCGTGATGTACTGCTGCTCATCACAGGTGCCGCAGAGTGTGATGATGAAGCACGCTGCCGGACACGCTGTGTGATGTTGACACTGTCTCTCAGTCGTTGCAATTCGTGCTGTGATTTTTAAACGTCCTCTGCTGTTGTCCTGTAAATGACTGACTCTGCTACGACTTCCAGAGATCACTTTCTGTGCCGGTCAATGATTGATAAAAGGACTAACGTCAAAACAAGCTGTCCACACACGCACACAGGCGACCGGAGCACGACCCAGTGAAGACATATATTAGATATTCTTTATCGTTACGGATCATATCGGAGTGTGAGGTACGTTTTTAAAATAAGCATAAAAATGTTCCCCAAGTGAATCACAGCCTGGGAACATCCTGTATGATGATTAAACTGAAGTTCAGTCTAACTGGGTCATAGTTTTCTTGAGTGTGTGTGTATAGTAAACATAAACACTCACGCTCTTACTCAAACCTGTTTGATGGCTGTATAATTCGTATTAAACATAGCGGGTCACGTTACACTCGATCAAAGCGCGGCGGCTTGTGAAATACGCGTCTTCTCGGAGTGACATGATCAAACCTGCATCAGGGACGCACCATCTGCACGGGTCTACTCAGCCTTCTCTGGTTGATGTGGTTTTGGATGCTACCCGGTGTCGCTGTAAGGAATGGAAATTAATTAGTGGTTACGGAGAGCGCGCACACTGCTCAGGCATGGTGACATTGTCACTTAATCTGTAAGGGCAGACTTGCATCAAAGTCTGTCTAAATTAAAATGATGTAAGACGCTTTATGAAATGTATTTCTCAAAATGAAGCACGTGCAGGTAGAAATCCTAAATCTGACTTTAAACATACATGTACAGTGGAGTTAACGCACATCCTGTAAAACCTGGAAATGTTGACTCGTGTTCCAGTCATGGAAAAAACTGCAGATTTATTAAAACGACCAAATATCCTGGAAACAAGCCGTGTGCTTGGGGAAACCTGGGTGCAATTTACTATGAAAATCAGCTGCGTGTAGGATGAGCTTACGTCTTGTGACATTTTCAAAGCAGCTTTGTCAGACACGAGCGGAAAAATATGCTCCGGTTTCATTAATTTGAGCTCCCAGTCAGTCGATGTAGCACCCGACGTGGAGCTGAAGCTGTGCTTCGTAAAAACATACCAGTGTCGATCACATCAAACAGTGATGGGTGCATTGAACGCAAAGACCCTGCGTCATTAAGAACAGAAGAGTACAACTGCTCTTAAATCTGTCGACACTAGGCCAACCTATAAATTACACGACTGTTTGTGAGCAACTGCTGTCCTGTATCGTCAAAAAAAATTCTTGGAAAATGTCCTGGAAAATGATTTCTTGGGAACCCTGTGCAACGTTTCAATGGCATAACCTGCTAGAATAACCACTGTGGCTTCACCCCTTGAAAACAGATGTTGCTCAGCCAGGCTCTTGTTTAACCCCCGTCGAAACATTACATCAAATTCTAGCAAAGACTCCCGAGAGTTCCAAACATACCAAGTACGTCAGGCTAAATTGTGGGAAAATGTGTAAAGTACGATGCACAAAACAGCTGGAAAAATATGAGAAGCGGGTTGCCAAACGGGCTGTTTTGTGTTTTGCAGAGAGAGAGAGGATGAGAAAAGGAGAAGTGCGATATATCATTTTAGTTTTCATAATAAAACTGCAAAAACTGCTGCGTGTACAAATCTATGTACAACCGACATCAGGGTGAACCGTCAGGGTGCCGCCCGGTACATTTCGATCTGATTCACAAAGTCGCTACGCGTTTTTTGAATACTTGTAAGAAGAGGAAGGTGTCTAAGTTTCGCTTGTATTTAGTGGTTTTAACACTTGAATCCACATTTCTCTCCGGAGGTCAACTGCTTGCAAGCTGCTTACATCCACGCTCTTGCGCCATCCTGTCGTTCCCGAACGTTAAGGGTCATGACGGTCCTTTTTTCTTTCTTTTTTTCTAATGAAAAATATGAACTCATTCACAAGTATAAGCCAGAATTGGACGACAGCGATGGAGAGTGTGACTAATATGACAAGACTTTTTAAAAAATTTGGCAGTGGTGAAGAAATAAAGATGAGATAAAGGTGGTGGAGACATATTTTAGGATATTATTGGACCTGCTTTTGTAGACATAGTCTGTAGACACACAGAGAAATCCTAATAATGAAGAATAAAAAAAAACGTTCTGGGGATTATGCTTAAAAATTTGCACCATTTGGATAAAAACATAACGGCGGATAAGAATGTGGGCTCAATATTTCAGTGTTTAAGCTTCCGGACAGATGGCACCTCTGTCAGAGAGGAAGCTCTGCATAGGGAAGTATAAATACACACATACGCACACACGTACTTGAAGGCTATCTATATACTTTAACACTCAAGTCATATACAACTCTTCACTGCTGTTTTCTCTGGCTGTTACCTGAATGATCTAATGAACCAATGTCCTTGTTACCTGCTCTTCGTCTGAGTCAGCCCCCTTCTCATCTATTGTGTTCATTAGGCTTTGCGTTATACACCAGGACTGGGAATCTGCCAGCCTGCTTCAAGGTGACATCACCTTGTAAAACGTTCACCTGTCTCTTGAGTCAGTAATTTGGAAACTCTGCGAGTGTCTGTGGGTTGTGGGTGAGAAACCGACTGAGATCCTATCGTCTCTAAAAACGTATTTAACACTACGTTTTAATGCTTTAAGTTCGTTATAACCTGTGACAGAGAATCAATACCATTGACTTTGTGGCTTTTGTCTGAGACGAAGCTTATACACTTCCCTCTGCCTTTTTTTTTTTTTTTTTAAAGCGCCCTGCCACACGCACTCTCTCTCAAAAGGTGTGAAGCATCTGCAGGTATCAGCTTACAGCGACTTCATTTCCAACGCATGCACACAAAGTCAGGTTATTGGGAGCGATCAGGTTAAGGACACATTCTCACACACAATATTTCAGCAGCGTACGGGTGAGAAAATTCTATGAATGATACAAATTTTACAACTTTGGAACTCATTCACGTTTCTCTCAATGAATGTAGCTCATGTTTTAACGAGTTACTGATATTATTACGCTGTGTCGGTGACAGCCTTCGGTGTCAGGACCCCCCACTGTGCCGATGCCGTGGTGTCATTGCAGTCAATGAGGAGATTTTTAATGAAACATGACCCAAGGCAGGAAGTCGGAGATTACATTGGGCGTGTGTCAGTTGTGTACATTTGTGGGCAGGGCAGGTTAATTATTTATTGCACAAAATCCTCTCTTAATAAGGTATCGGGTAGATATTGCCTTCCAGAACATTTGAGCAAGAGCTTTTCATCGCAGCAACATGTATTATTAAACGAAACAAAACTTATTGATGCACGTTGTATTTGCTTACGAGCGGCTCCGGTTCGAGTCACGACCAAATGTTTCCAACAGATTTCAGCTTTTAAGTCCCGCTAAGGCCAAAATGTGGCCTGAAACAGACTCAGGTACAAGAGATTGAAGCGGTTTTGGGCTTACAAACAAATCTGTGCTGGAGAGTAGGTGTTCACCAGTGACTCACTGAATGCTGCCTCATCTGAAAAGGAACTCGGTGAAATCTGTGTCGTTAAGGTGATGCAATCCCCATACACAGTGACTAAATGTTTTGGCCGCGCTCAGCGGGTCGTTGAAGTTGCGCTTCCTGAAATTTGGAAAGATGTGGAAGTCACTGCTGTGAAATAAACATTACCTGTCAAGGGTTGGCTGAGAAAAGAGGAACTGGAAGCACTGACCGGTTCTAATAAAGGGGGTTGTTCTTGTTTAAGGTGTTTGGGTTTCTGAAATTCTCCCCTGTTTGAACAGAAGAATCTCAAGTGAAATGGCATCTTTCTAGTTGCGCCCACCATTCACACCACATAAATCCTTCTGTCACCCACTGTCAGTCTGATTAAAGGTCACACGGATACAGAGGAAAGAGCCTGGCCCATGTCTAAATCATGGGATGGTGAGAGAAAGGAAGGAAAAGGAGGGAGAGAGGAAGGAAGAGGTTCTCTGGTGGCCCTCTACCCCGTCTAACTGTACCCGTATGACGGTGGCTTAACTAAGAAGTCTTTTTGTTCTTTCTTAGAAGAGTACCAACTCATTACTGGACTTACGCCACTGATTACCCAAGAGCAAAATCCCCACGCTTTCATCATTAAATTCATTTATCGACGGTCATCTGTTTGTTGTGGAAAATGGAGTTTTTGACTCAGCAGTGTGGTCTTTGTAACGTCACGAGTCACTCTGTTGATCTTCTAATTACACACTCATAAGAAAGTGTTTTCACTCGCCCTTAAACTCGTGTTCATGTGTTGCGCTGAACAAGCTTTGAGCTGTTGGCTGCTGTTTGTAACCATAACTACCAGTTTTCTCTTTTTATAAACATAATTATCAACAAAATGATTAATAATTGAAACAAATGTTGGGCGAGGCCCTAAAACATTTGACCTAATCTGATATTAGGGCGTGTTCCCTGGCTGAGTCTGAGAAAGTTTTCCTTTGAATCATAAATTATATATTTATTTATTTTCTTCTAGGGAGCGGTCGGCAGCTAAAAATATAAATAGCAAATGAGAAGTCAATTTCAGAATTAACGCCCACACCTCTGCAACACCTGAGTTGTTGTGAATGCAGCTTTTATTGACGCGCTGTCTCCTCCGTGTATTTTTCTAACCTTTGCTCCGTGACTTCAGCGTGTATGGCCAAAGCACATGTGACGTTTTTAAGTCTGTATTTCTGACCTCGTTAGAGATCATTTGATTGTCATGGGATCTTATTTCTCTCTTCATATCGTCGTGCAAATGTCTGTGTGACGTTTCTCACAAACAAACAGATTAGCAGAAGTTAAAGCTTCTTTGGTGAACATTTATCTTGCTGTTGTAAGCTCCTTTTTGACATAATATGATTTTACCAGATTGCATTATCATCTGTGATCCCGCGCAGTAACCAACCCACCCCCACCTCGACCTTTTGTCGGGTGTAGAGTATTTGGAAGGATGTGGTCTTGTGGTTTTTGATAGATGGATCCAGACTTCTGTGATACAGAATAAATTCCAAGCTGACGCAGCGCTCTGTCATATTGAAACAACTTATGATTTATGAATGGCTGTGAAGACTTTCTTAATGGGAACAGAAAGAGACATAACTGTTGTCATAATTTTAGATACACTAGTCTTGATCTCCACCTACTTTTTTTTTTTTTTGCCGAGTATATTTTCTTCTGCTTGGGCCACATGATCAGTTCCCATTGAGGAAGCAACATGTTCGAATAGTGCTGAATGGTTTTAAAGGGAAGTGACTTTTTTTTTCTCTCTCTCTCTCTTGCAGAGGTCATTCATTCAAAATGCTCGAATGTGAACACACAGCAAAAAAAAAGCAAAAATCTGAGGGCAGATCTGCTTGTTGTTTTTTGACTTTCAGAAGCTATAATCAGCAGAACTTTGGTATCTTTATGCACTCACTTGATTTCTCGCTGTGAGGTGGATGATAAGATATTACTCTACGGTACAGGTGTAGCCAAACTGGTTTGCTTCGCATAAGGGAGTTGACACAGCTAACATGTGAAAAGGTGACTAATCTGACAATGTTATATCTCGTATTTGTACAGCAGTGTGTTCTGTCGCGAGAAGTTGACACGCTTGTAGTTTTATTGGGGGGGTTGATCTGCCCCGACTGTGTCTTGGCCCGGACCTGCAACTTCCTGAAATCTTGGCAGTTTGTTGGTTTGTTTTGGGCTTCCTTATTCTGTCTCTTTTATAATCAGACATGCACACACACTACTAACCCAAAAAAAAAAAATCCCTGGCTCGCCACATGTGAACCTCCCGACAACACGCTGTATACACAGCGAAGCCACAAACAAACATCTGTTGCATCAGGCAGCGGGGGATTCACACCATGAGGTGTCAGGAGGAGGAGCCAGCTCGAAGGGACAGTCAAGAGGAAGAGGCTGTCAGAAATATGACAAATGTTTTTTTTAGTTCATTTCTATAGCAACTCTGATCTGTTCTTTATCTCCATCTGGCTTTGTGTCTCACAGCCCTGCTGTTCCTCTCAAAAGACTCGCACTCAATCTTCTTCATTGTCTCCATGCAGATCTCTCGGCCCGCGTCAGGAAATGAGACAGCTGTTTCTGTATGTCGTACAGATGTCGCACTCTCTCTCTCTCTTCCCACTTGTCTGCCAGCTCATTTTTTTTAATGAATGTTTGTTGCGTGCTTAGGACACCTGCTGGTTAAAGACACTCACCTGCAAACGAGTCGGCCCGCTTTCACAGCCAACTGACAGATCGCCGAGCACAGCCTTATTTTGATTGGCGATCTCCTCAAAGCGAGGGACAAAGGTTTTTGTGTTTCAAAGGTTCGGCACTGTTGACAGTTGGGAGTTTTTGCACTTTGTTATCGCCACCAAACAGCCTGCGTCGCAGACTACACAGACATTGGCTGTTCCTAGTCACACATGCACCAAAGTGAAGTATGTGTGGAATCAGACTTTTTAAAGGTTAGCCCAAATATTTCACTCATGTCGAAACAATGTCAGCTGACGGTGGAACGCCCAATTATGCACCATCCAGAGCAAATTCAGGTGTTTCATTGGCTTCACATGCAATCTCACCTGTTAGTTTGAAAAGACTTGATCTGGCAGAGTTTAACAAACACATTTCTTGGCAGCAAAGGCCTCACTCCGAAAACACACTGCATGCGGAACGGCTCCGCTCCGGAACGACAGCGTACTCCGCCGTCCGCCAACTCACACATAATCCGTTTGTGATGCGCCGAACACCGAGCGTCGCAAGAACGCACAAGATCTCACGAATTTACGCATAATTGTGCGATATTGCCGGCTGTAGTCTCTTTGACTCCTGCAAAGGCATTCCACGCCGCATTTTTGTTCTGGTGTCCTTATAAAAAGGATGTGAGGTGTCGTAAATAATCGGTTAATTTTGATTCCAGAATCAACTTCTCCTCATCCATGGTGTCGACGGTGAAAAGACACTTGAAAACCTCTGACCTGTTGACTTCAGGTCGCCGCCGCCCATTATGACGTGTTCTTTTTTTTTTTTTTTTAAGATGACTTTTTTGGCCTTTTATGCCAGTACAGCTGAAGATAGACAGGAAGCAGGGGGCAGAGAGAGGGGGAGTGACACGCAGTAAATGGCCGTCCGATTCGTGGGATTCGAATCCAGCTGCAGTGAGGACTACAGCCTCCACACACGGGGCGGCCGCTTAACCCACTACGCTACCGACCGCCCCTATGACGTGTTCTTGTAATGAAACTCGATCTGTGGTGAACACGAAGTACTTTATTCTGAAAATAATCCAGGGTTTTATTTTGTATTTTGTAGCCGATTTCCTTCCCCTGCACAATCTGCTCTGTGCTGAATTTATGCGCCGTGCTCCGGCGTCCGGGAAAAATAGAAGCTCTGCGTATGTGTTTTGCAGAGGGCTGCCGGTGACGTGACGCAGCGGGACCGGAGACTGTCTGAGCTGACACATCGACTAACATTGAAACGTGTCGTTCCGCATGCAGGGGTCACTGTAATGTCAGTTGGAATCAAACACAGGTTTACAGCACACGCGGACACGGATATGTGACGGTCGTGTGAGGCTTACCAGATGTCTTTAATCAGATAATGTCACGCCGGCACACACACACACAGACACCTCATCGGATAGATTGTTGTGTAACCCTTTTTGTCAAATTAAGAGGCTTTTCCGACGGAGCCCGGCTTGACCTGTCACCTCCCTAATCTCTCTCCTCACTATCACACTCTGCGATTGTTTTTCTCTCTCTCCTGGTTTTAATATATCAACCCTGACTTCTCCTTTCCTCTTGAGTGGCAGGTGGAGGATGGGCGATTTACCCGCGACCCCACCTCTTAGTGACCAGACCCCTCCCCCCCGGGCTCAGGAGCTTTTGTGTTTTTTGCGGTGAAAGTGTATTGTGTGCCCATCTGCCCCCCTCATCTCCCTCCTTCACCACAAGCTTCACTGTTTTAGACTCAAAGGGCCAGCAGCAGATGGGGGGCCATGAAGTCATGCAAACACCAGCCGAGAGGTGACGGGGGTGTGTTCTTGTGTGCGTGCACGATAGAGACAGTGTCAAGTCTTTTTTTGTCTAGGGAAGTCTGCTATATTTAGACGTGCTAATATTAGTTTCGGCACATGATTCTTGTTTCCAGCACATGCGTGCACATGTGTCCGTCTTTTAGTCCTTCTTTGCGGTAACAATCGTGAAGGTTCTCCAAACATACACCTCCTGTGCACAGCTCACTAGGAAACAATAGCATTGTCACGCATTGATTTATTGGAAGTGCCAGTTTGATTTAGACGATTCTTATTGCAAGTGTATTGATTTATAACCTCGAATTCATGAGTCAAGTCAACCTAATGAGACATTTGAGCAGGATTCATTAAAAAAATAAATAAAATAAAATAAATCTTTGAACAGATTCTCATCGGTGATCGAGTTGGCATATTCTAATGAAGTTAAATTAAAGACCAGCATCAATCCTTAAAAAAATCAATTGAATCAATCAATAGCCATCCTCATAAAGCAGCCCTCCAACCCAACGGCCGATAATGAGACAGTCAGACCCAAATGACGTGAACCGTGTGACCTCCAGGAGAAGCGCCTGGCTGTTTGTCTACCACTGTATTCAGAATTAGGGAGTAAATGGGAAAGTGAGAAGTCATCAAATGAATCACACAGTGATTGTTATGCAGAAAAGATCATTGTTCACGCGAATCACTCCTGTGGTTTTGTCACATCTGTAGCAGACGTAGATATCTCACCTAGCAGAAAGACAATATTGTCTGTCTATAAACAGATCACCTTTTTATAGTTAAATTATTTTAAGATGCCTCTTTCTGCTGTTCGCAGAATAATACACGACTACGCCATACTATCACTTCCTGAAAGACAGCCACATTTTATTAGTCAGTTACTTTTAATGTCAATTAATCTGACCTGTAACGTGCCGGTAAATAAATACAAACCTTGTGCATTACACAAATATGAAATCAAACCGCATGTTATCAGTCAGAGGAGAAGCTTCAAAGTGGAAATGCGCCCACTTTTCTGTCTGTCATCTCTTCTCTTTCTTTTATTTGTAGTTTATAGTCTTTTGTTTTTTCTTCTTTTTTTTTTTCACGAAGATGAATAATCTTTTGCTGATGCCCCCCAGAGGGACCGAAATAAGAACAGAAAATAAAATTGTTTACTGCAAATAAGAAGTTAAATTTGCAGATCTTCCCTTATCAGAATATTAGAAACAAACCAGAGGGCGGGCACAGTGTGACTTCCTGCATGCAGTAAACTCGTTAAAGGTTAAACGTAGTCAAAGCGAAAGCGAAATTCACACAAACAACCAACGGAGTGGCCCTTTTTAATAGAATGACCTATAAATGTCAAAACAATGCGTATAAAAATAGACTTGGCTGGACTTGACTTGTGCCTGATGTTACCGTGAGAGCGAAAAGACTCTGTGCTGTGGTTTGAGGCCGGAGAATTGAGGCACCGGTCTTTTTGAAGTTTAAAAAAATGAATACAGAACTTAAAATATTCTCCTAGCTTCATTAAAAGAAACGGAGAGTTCTGTGAGATCAAATCCACTCGCCTTGAAAAGGAATAATTTGAATAAAACTTTGGAATTGGGTCAGAACAGCAGTTTTAAGCTCATACCATCTATTATTAATCACAGCAGAAGCTTCAATAGTCTAAAAATTGTTTTAATTCTGCCGTTGAACCTTGACGGCTTCACCGAGGGCATGAAAAGGTTTGAGGAAATGTCTGATGGTCGACGACTTTGGCTCTCTTCACTGTTTTCTTTCCAGGGTGTTTTCTGACTGGTGGGTCAGAGAGGTCGACAATGATGGTAGAGACGTGTCCTTATCGGACCCACGCTGCTTTAACTGCCGCTTAAAATGCTTTCTAGTTGTTGGTCGTACAGTTTTTAACAGGCATAACGGCGTCATTCACAAATGCAGAAACAGAACAGCCTCGCTGCTCTTTGTCGAAACAGATGTAGGAACACACAAATGAGAGCAGAGCGTGAGGTGGTTTGACTTTCTGGTTTCAGCTGAGGTGGGTTTCAGGTCAGGCAGTTTGAAATGTGTCCTGGTTGAACTGGGTGGGACCAGCACATGCATGCATTTACATCTGCAGCCATGTTACGGGGGCTTTTTGGACTTCCTATATATCATGTTGGGTATAACCTGTTTTTTGTAATTGGAGTAGGTCATTAGGAAAACCTGATGATTTCTCTGCCATATATTATGTAAAAAAAGCGATATATCCCTGTGCTGAGAATATTTGCATCTAAACTAAAAACGGCAGCGCCAGTATAAACAAGTCTGAGCATTTGACTAACGTTCAGACTCAGATTTATCTTTCCTATCACTGCGTCAACCCACCGTCACACTCAACAAACAAAATCCAAAAGCAACGTCTTTTATCACTAGTTTTAATGAGCTTCTAAAAATAAGTTTGGAGGCAGCACAGAAATCTCACATTACTGACCTACAGCTTTAAAGTAACCAGGTTACTTCAGCGTAACCTGCTTTCTCATGTGCGTTTAAAGCATGCGGCGGGCCAGACAAGCAGTCTGAATCCTCCGGCTGTCCCCGCTCTCTCTCTCCGGCTGCTGGAACGAAGCCCGCTGCTGTGTTGTGACCGTGGGCAGGGTTGGAATGTAATACACGAGATGGACAGACGATGGCTCATTGTCTGAGCTGCCGAAGGCTGAATTCCTTCCATTGACTGACAAGAGATATTTTAGGATTTTTTCATTTTCTGCTATTAAATATCATGTCATTTTTAAATTTGTAAACAAACACTAGTGCTGCTTCACACATAGCGTCAGCTGTGTGCTACCTAAAGGTGCGAAGATTTCATTTTGATTTATACCTGCTATCAAATGCCTCAATTTGTTTTGTGGTTTTGTTATCTTGTTTTGGAAAGGGAAACAAATCTGAACGCTCGAGTTCGAGATGATTATCGTATCTTATCATATTTGCTCTTGAGACAGTCTGGAGCTCACAGGTCAGAAGTTTAGGCCTATATTTGACCGAGCACTTCTTTTTTACTACTGTAACGAGTCCCCTGCCAGTTTCCTGTGACAGTCAGCATGACGTCTGCTGTGTTATTTACAACCGGCCCGCTCATAATATGCAAGTTCATCTGCTTACTTAAACAGGTGTACCCAATAAAACAAATCACACTGACAGTTTTTACCCACACAAGCATCACAGACCATTCAAGTTTTGTTAGATACATTTTCATAAATTTGCATAAATGCAGGCTGTTCACGTGCATTGTATTTCTTCAGTTATGAACAGTGCATGGCATGAAATGGTTGCTTATACTATATTGTCTCAGTGCAGCTCAGAGTTCTTCACAAAGCAAACAAACACACAGCAGCACACAGGAGCAGCATGTCGGCATTATGGCGAGAAGTTATAGAAATTATACCCACACAAAATAGATGTGTCAAATCCAGCGAGCAGGGCTGTTACTGACTTCAGCTCCTTTATTACTTTAAAGCCTGAGCTATGCCTGTTACCACAAGGCCAGAGTTCCTGAGTGTCCTTGAGCAGCATACTGAATTGTTGCCCCTCTAGTTTGACCTCCTGGTGTAGGGCGGCGAGTGGGAGTAACATTTTGCTCTCAGGGACTAATAATGTAGCAGCAACCAACGGATAAACGCCCCTGTCATGGCGCAGAAACATTGAACTCGTGCGTGTTTGAATGGTGCATTGACCTAGTGACACACAGAGGGTGCTGCATTCACACACAAGACTGGGTTGTAAAATCTCGGACGTGTTTTCAACAAGTTGCCAGCTGATGGCAGCACTGCACTTCTGATGTGAACTGAGTAGTAGGCGTCCATCGGGTCTGTAGTCGCCTATTATTACACACAGTAACCCCACAGTGAGACAGATGATTATGACGACTATGTTCTATAATTAAGTGCTATGTTTATATCGGATGTTAACCAGCCTCCCTGTCTCTTCCCTTTTACGCTCAGATGCTGCAGGATTGTTCCAAGGCCCGCAGGGAAGTGGAGCTCCATTGGAGGGCATCACCTTGTGCCAACATTGTGCGCATCATCGACGTCTACGAGAACCTTTATCAAAGCAGAAAGTGTCTGCTTATCGTTATGGAATGGTGAGTATGCACACATTACGGACACGCAGGGACATTATCCGTGTGCAGGGATGAATAAAATAATAATAATAGATTTAATTTATAATGCGCTTTACATTTGAAGCAATCCCAAAGTGCTGGGGTCGTATAGGGGTTTGTGGGATGAGCAGTTTGAGGTAGATGGGTGCGTTGCCATAGATGCACTGATGAGTGAGAAGAGAGATTTTATACTGAACTCTAGCGGAGATGAGAAGCCGGTGCAGTGAGTGAAGGATGGGGGTGATGTGTTCTGATTTTCACACTCTCATCAGGATCCTAGCAGCGCTGTTCTGGACTTGTTGTAGCTGCTGAAGGTGTTTACTGTGGGTCCCGCTGAGAAGTGCGTTGCAGTAGAGTCAAGTCTGATGATCATAAACGAACGCGGCTGTCAAAAACATAGACTGCAAACGTGTTGTGTTTGACTCGAAGCGGATATGCTGAGGTTGCTCGTCGTGTTCGGTACTCCCTCGGACAGCTACGCGTCGTGAATGTGGAAGTTCAGCCTCCAAACAGTCACGAGAAAAAGGTTATGATATGTAGTAATTTTGTGTGGGGGGGAAATTACAACATTAATGTTATTTTTTCCCACCCCCCACAGACTAAAGGTGACGTTATTCCCAGTACGGTTGTCAGAAACATGGATGATTTAATACCGCGTGTTCATTAATTATATTTAATAGTGTCTAAAATACCAAATTTACCACCAACCACAATCGATTGACTCGCGTCTCCACCTCCCTCTCATGTGGTCTAATAACAGTCACACATGCTCGGCTGCAGAGAGAGAGAGACGTAGTATTGCTTTGCAGAAGCAGACGCTGTTCATATTACAGTCTGCGACATTAAAGGGCAAACACACACTGTTGTGTTGTGATGTCATTCAATACCACGTTGGTTTTGATTGGCTACGTCATTAACAACAAGCCTCCTGCACGCGCGGCTCACATGCTGCCATGAACCAAAGATCTTTATTCTTTCTTTCTTTCTTTCTTTGCTTGAGCGACTTTTTTAAAAAATACCGCTGTTGCTGTATGATATGACACAACGAGGGAGAAAGAGAGAGGTGGGACAGGGCAAGCAAGTGCCGTGAAGTGTAGGTGTGTATGAGCATAGGGGGGAAGAAGAAAAAGCAAGGTAAGCAGATTCAAGCAGTTTATGAGTAAACGCTTAAGTAAAGGGGGGGATTGGTGACAAGAAATGACCTCCTAGAAACTACGTAATGTATTCAAATAAAGTATCAAAGTCACCAGTTACTGTCATTCTGTAGGCAACATGTTCCTCTATTTCTGTATGAGAACTGTGTGTAGGCTGGTGATTTTAAAAGTTCACACCAGCTGGCATTTTCTTCCCAGTTTCTGATTAAAAATCACCAAACTTTTAAGTAGTTTAAATAATAGTTTAATGGCACATTTGATTTGATTTGATTTATTTAGCACATAGTTATCCAAACGATCAGCAAAAGGACATTACGCACAGCGGACATGCAAGGAGGTCTGAAAAAACCCTCAAGGGAACTTGTCAAGAGAACCTCCTGAAACAATTACAGGGTATGAATAAGATTTCAAGCTACTGTATTATACAGGGCATACACACTAAGGACAACTTCAAGAATAAAACACAGCTGAACACATAGATCCAGCATATACACACATTATTAAAATGGTGTGATCAGGAGACACGCAGGCATGCTTTTATAAGCCTGCAACTCAAAATGTGAACACGAGGACTTTGATGAATTAAAGTTAAATAGATTTTTAATAGAGCAGAGTCATCCGTTTTTTAAAACGAGCCAAATGTTAGAATGAATTTCCTGCCCGTATTTCACAACAGAAACTGTTTCCAAAGTGAAACACCTTCAACTTTCATCCCAGATTAGTCGGTTATTTTAAATAGAATATTTTGTTCCAAAAAGTGCAACCACTTACCAGAACTACAGACATTATTTTAATTTTTGCCTTGCTTTGCTAAATGCTCCGTTCAGATGTTCTGCTTACACGTTGAGTTTTCATGTCTTATTGCAGTCTGCACTTCCCAGACTTGAGAAGGCAAGGTGTGAGATTACACTGAGCAAAGGTGAAGTGATGAGTATTTTAGCCTTGTCAATTATTCTTTTCATTTCTTGTGTAAGACCTTTGGAACACTCAAGTGACCCATTTCTTCTAAATGAGCCTTCAGTCTTTTTCCTCGCCTCTGCATTTCCTTATAGCAGCACTTTAAACCACCAAACCCCCATCAGCTTGTCACACGTGCACTCATTAGGTCTGTGGTTGCCAGTGTAGTGCAGAGGTAATGGACCTATCTGCTAACACACTCACAGATGATGAGTAATTTCCTTGAACTGCCAAAAAAGAAAACAATTTCTGATAAAACTAAAAAAGAATTTCCTAGAATATCACAGTTAAAAATCACATCAAAATTGAGATCTGGCTGTTCAGTCTCCTGTCAGTCAGGTGACCTATATTCTGTGAGTTTTATGTATTCCCCATTGTTGTGTAAACTCATCATGGTCAGGTCTTCATGGTAATTTAGGAAATTCAGCGCGGATGAGAGGGCAGCAGCTGATGTGGCGCCTGTCAGGTCTGCTGCTGATAGTATGGACTGATTTGTACTTTCTTAGTTTTGAGAAGCAGAAGCTTTTACAACTTTGTCATGTCTGGATCACAGGTTGTAAATGTCTGCCGTGGTCAGCTCTGTGTCCAGTAAAACCTGACGTAGGGGGGGGCGGTGTCTGTAAACTCCCTGGAAAGTTGTTGAAAACAGGCATAAACAAGATGCCTTGAAAGTCCTTGAATATTTTTTGGGTGTTTATTTGTGTTGATTTGTCCTGTACACGTGACATCTATTGCACGTCTGTCCTGGGAGAGGGATCCCTCCTCTGTGGCTCTTCCTGAGGTTTCTTCCACCTTTTTTCCCTGTTAAAAGTTTTTTGTGGGCAAGTTTTTCCTCACCCGGACAGATCAGACAGATTGTGAAGCCCTCCGAGTCAAATGTACTTTGTGACTTTGGGCTATACAAATAAAATCCGATTTGATTTCACATGGATGATGACCGCTGTCACGGTGTCATTAATTTCACCACTACGACTAGTTCATTTAAATTTGCGCTGACTTTTAATTTGCAAATCGTTCGTTCGTTCGGCACGGCCAGAGAATCTCTGCTTGCGGTACCTGTACGTAGTTTAAGTGCATGTAGCCTTCTCGTGGATGAGTTTGTGAATTGCTGGTCCCGTTGAGCCGGAGTGAAGTTTTTGGTGAATCGTCACGCCCGGAAAATGCAAATTTCAGGAGGCATGGCTTGGCAAAGAAAGCTATGCACTGACGAAACCAGCAAGGTTCATGCCAAATCTGTGTCAGTTTTTGGTAACGTAACAAAACTTTAGATTATTAACTGTGAGATTGTTCAAATGTGTGACATTTATGGCAACCGTGGCACTTTGAACAGAAGTGTTTGAGTTTAAAACTAGCAGCAGGTAAATGCCGCCGCATGTGGTCCTTGAATTTGAGGAAATTGGTCCTGGGAAGTCCTTGAAAGGTCCTTGAATTTGATCTTAACCAAGGAGTGAGAACCCTGAGAGACTTTTTTTTTGTTACATTACATTGTCGTCGTCGTCATTGCAACGGCAGGTCTCTACGGTAACTTCATCCCAGTGCCACTTCTGAGCCTCAAAAGGTGTTTCTGTCGGACACACACGAGGGTCTTACTTCATTTTCACTGCACTTCACTTTGGCGTTCACTGCACACAGTACGCTCTCAGTGTAGGTGGGATTGTTAGCCGATTTGTCATGGCAACGCTGCATGAAACCAAGCCACGACACCACCTTCAACTCAACACACACACAATGACGATGGAGCACATCATCGGGTTCCAAGGGAGCCAATCGATAGCATGCAGTGCAAAGATCCAGCAAGGTTTGACATATGTAAATGACATATAATGACTCAATAAATAAATGCTCAGATATGCTGAGATAAGCTCAGTATTAGTCACCACAACACTTTGTGACATGGTGTTAAAATTCTTTTTAACCCCAGATTCCCGCAAACCACAGCGCTTATCTGATTTAACTGACTGATAACTTCATCACCTTCCGAATGACAAAGCTACTTTCCGCGTTGGAATTAATCACAAATTATGCATAAAATTAGCGATCGAGTCCCGTTCGGCTCAAAATCCACGCTTTGCACGTCACCGTGTCAGGGTGATCGCGGGGGCAAGCGCAGCTAAAGCCTTCAAAATGTCAGTGATCCGTTTTGCAAGCCTGTAAATCCATAAAAGTTACAGGCTACATAAAAATCACACACAATAACTCAAACTGATAACGAGACGCACGAATCTCTCTTAACAACTTCTGTTATTGCCAATCATTTCTACACAGGGATCTTCTGTGTTTTCCCAAGTTCCGTGTTTCCTCGTCGTCGTCATCTTTCCTCCTGACGAAATCAAAGTGACGGGAATTTTTCCAGCCACTGAACAAAAGCATCTCCATCGTCCAAGCTGGTGTGCTTACGATTCTGAAAATTAAAACAGTTATCTGATAAGAATAATTGAAATGAGTCTTTTTGTTGTTGTTTTTTTAAGGTAGCTGCAACATTATTACTGAAATTGAATTAGTAATGTTACACAATCTAAAGTATTACCGCAGTATTACTAGTAATACGTTACTGCCAACACTGATGTGACTCTGAGACACACAGAGAAATGCTCAAGCAAGCAAATGCAGACATAAACACCGAATTGTTGAAACGAGAGAGAGAGAAAAATCAGCTGTACTAAGTGATTTCCACCGTGTACATCCTCTCTACTGGTGAGATTTCACTACGCGAGATGTAGATATGCAAGGGTGTTACAGTTTCTGCTGTGATGGTGTAAGATGTGTGGTGCAGGTACTCCCATTCTCATCAAATTCATTGTCTTTGTCCCCTGCTGAGAATTCACACTTCTTCCCTCGACACTTTTAGAAACGCGTATGAAAAGGGAGGGGTCAAGAGACCTCAGGCTCATCTCCACCTCTGACCACATGAGAAAAAAACGTTTGAGGGATTGCCTCACCTCTCGTTGCAATCACTTTGATATCAAAATATGATGGCTTGATCTACTGTCCTTTTCTCAGTATGCAGAATGTCAATGATTGATTTTGAGAAGTCGAAGTGTGCTGTGGTTTTGGCAGGGACGTCCCGCACGCCTAAGTATGCCGGTCCTGCTTAAAGAATCGATGTGCGCTGTCATGCACACACACATAAAATTGGCATCGATGATTGCACCTGAAACTCACACTCAAGTCATACTGAGCAAAAAGATTAAATGAAACTTAACATCAAGTGCTTTGAGTTTGTACTTTCTCATACTCGACTGACCTTAAAAAAAAAAGCTTAAAAAAAGGTTTTTTGTGTATGTATTAGGGAATACTGAGTACTACTCTTAGAATTATAGTAATGAGTTATACCCTTTGCTCTATTACATAAAGGTGTGGGCTTGTAACACACGTTCACATCCCAAACTGTGCAATTTGTGCAGTTATTGTGGCAAAATTTCAAAATAAACCACCCTTAAACACTTTTGGGAAGATTCCTCTGCTCCCAACCAAATACTAAGGCTCTGTTCAGATCAAATGGCCGTTGTGGTAAATTTTCACACGCTTGTCGGTTGAGGCAGGGTGTGTTTTTGATGTAACCACTATAAAACGATCAGAAGATAAAAATCCCTTCTCTGATTCTCCGGCACTCCCTTTCTCTAAATTAACGGACTTTGTCACCCAACCACTGTTCTGCATGTTTCTCTCTCAAAACATCGGACACAAACCGAAGGAAACTTCTTGGTGTTATGATTCTGCATCGCAGACTGCAGGCCAGGCAGACGGAGAAGCTGGTTACACTTAAACCGAACCCAAATGGTAGAGAGTATCATACTTTAGGCCATGAACGCCACTCCTGCACAGTTTTGGTGACATTTCAGGCTGTGACTGTGGAGGGCGTTGACCGGTGTAAGCGGCAGTTTCACTTACCACGGTGTGATGCCGGGTTGCGTTTCTCCAAAAGTTTAATCTGGCTCAACATCTCCGCTGCAGGTCGCTGAGTTTTTCTCAGCACTCCCTGCAAAACCTGTACCGCCGCAGCTACAACGCAGTACCCACGTTCAGATGAACAGGTCCTGCGTTTTCACCGCAGAATGAGATCAACTTGCAACAGTGATTCATCCTTGTTGTTCAGGGCGTATACACAATCCTTCCATCTCCCACCACCAAAAATAAGGCTTCCCTGAAGGCCACGGTACGGACGGTATAATCGAAACACTGGTGAAGATGCTGTTGCTTAGTTGGACAATATACGTTGGGTTGGGTTGAAACAAGCAACCATTGAAATGAAATTTGAACTAGTTATTGGTTTTAACTCAAAACTACGCAGATAAAGAAGTCACACCATTCCAATCCATAGTTTTTAATGATGCCACCACATTGTCGCAGAGAAAACGAGAGGCAGTGCACCTCGCCGTCACGTTTCCCCATGCACAGTCACCCTGGAAAACTCCGAAGCTTGTCTTAGCTTTGCAAACACAATATGTGGGTAAGCCTGTAGATGACTGTGAGAATGTAGCCCAGCCAGCCCGAGACAAAATTCAATCTTTTCAGCAGCGATGCAGTGCACCGTGTTTGGAGGTGGAATGGCTCTGCATATGACCTTTAAAGAAACACAGTAACTACAGTGAAATTCAGGTGAAGATGAAGGGAGGCATGTTACCAGGAAGACCCAAGTGGACCTTCCAGCAGGACAATGATCCGTACTCCAAAAGAGACTCAGTTGGTTCCAGAGGAGTAAAATAAATGTGTTGGACTGGCTGCAGTGAATCACCAGACTAAAATCTAATTTCGAGACAGAACTGAAAGTCAACAACCTCCCAGCGGGGTCTTCTATGTTTCAAGTGGAAACATATTTATAGGAATGTTCTTATCAAAGCAATAATTTAGACTAACCAGTCCTAAGACAGCCCTCCCCCCCCAGATCAGAATAAAGCTGCTTTCATTAAACTGTTTTGTTTTGGCGCAAACGGTTTTTAAAATGTGCATTCCAAGTGAAAATCTTTGGTCTCCTTCCTGCTCTCTCTGTCTCTCTTCTCTCTACTCACTCTCACAGAAAGTGTTTAAAGTTGCATCAGATCTTTTGGAAAGCATTTGTCATCAAGATCCAGCAGACTTTTTGTCTTCGCTTCAGGAGGAAATGAACTCCCGTGCAACAGATTCCTGTTGTTACCGTTTAAACAGCGAGCTGATCGCTGACCATGCTGACTGCATGAGTCGAGGTGGTACACCAAAGATCCGAGCCAGTCATTTCAGTTTCACCAATGTTGGTTGACCACCAGTCCACAGAGCAGGAAATAAAACTTGAATTGCTTTGAAACACTTGCAGGGCGGGTTGCATCGGGCTCAGTAAGATGTTACATCATGCCACGTAGTTGTTTTAACTGATTTGATTCCATTAGATCACACGGCGCTTCCGGCATATTTCCTTTCTTGGCAAATATTAGTTCACTACTCAGAAATAACTTGTTTCCAGTTATTGCATATGACCATGAGCGTATCTGTCTGACCAACCACAGTGTTATGTCATCTGTGATTTGTTTTTATATGCGCTGAATGTTCATGATCAAAAAAGAGACAATAACTGTGTATCTACCCTGGTAACACGACTCACGCTTCGTACTGGTGTCCACAACGCTTTTAATCTCAACGAAGTTACAGAACACGATGAAAACTGCAGCAAAATAAACACGTTTCATATACATCATTCTCAGATTATTTTCTTACACAAAGGTACAAAATTTTCATCATTCAGAATAATTACCGTGACAGTCCTCTCGTCTCTTTTTCTCTCTCCCTCTTCTCACTCAAACTTACGGCGTGACTTACGTTACTCGGACAGGAAGTAACCTTTCAAAATAATGTTTTCTTAAACATTTCAACAATATAACCAAAGAACCCTGAATTAAACTGCAGGGAGTTTTCCATGAATGTGTATAACATAATAAAGACGATCAGAAATAAAAATGTGTTTATCACCCTAACTTCTGGTGTTGCCATGGTAACACATGGCTGTATTGCTGGCGTCAGCTACAATTTATTTATTTTTTTAAAGATTATTTTTTTGGCCTTTTATGCCTTTTATTGATAGTACAGCTGAAGATAGACAGGGTGCAGAAAGAGGGGGAGTGAACCGGGGCCAGCTGCATCGAGGACTATAGCCTCCACACACGGGGCGGCCGCTTAACCCACTACGCTACCGACCTTTGAGTTTAAACTCATCATCGTTGACTTGCTTACAAAAGCCGCTTCTTCTTCTTTTTAATTTTTACTCCAGCATGGACGGTGGCGAGCTTTTTAGTCGAATCCAGGACAGAGGAGACCAGGCCTTCACAGAGAGAGGTAAAAAGCTTATGTTCATGATGATAACACACAGATATACCACTGCGTCTGCACACACCTGCTGGAAAAACTCAAGATCCACATCATACAGCCCATATTGATGGTTTCTGTATTAGCTGCTCCTGGTACAGTGTCGAGACCCTTAAACGACCCTTTTCTTTCTTATTTTAGAGGCGTCCGACATCATGAAAAGCATCGGCGAAGCGATACAGTTCCTCCACGCAATCAACATCGCCCACCGAGACGTCAAGGTGTGCACGGCGACATTTATGACGATAACTGATAAATGATTGCACTCGTTAACGAATGTCATGCTCACGCTCTCCTGAATCCTCCCTCGCAGCCAGAGAATTTACTGTATTCAACGAAGAGGCCCAGCGCCCTGCTCAAACTCACAGACTTCGGCTTTGCCAAGGAGACCACTTCACACAACTCTTTAGCCACTCCCTGCTACACACCCTACTATGTTGGTGAGGATCTGTTTCTGTATTCTCTGCGCTTGTTGTTTTATTGATAAGCTGCTGGGATTTCTCTTACCCCGTTTCTTCCTTTCTGTCTGCAGCTCCAGAGGTTCTGGGCCCAGAGAAATATGACAAGTCCTGTGACATGTGGTCGTTGGGTGTCATAATGTATATCCTGTAAGTAAGTTTTTCTCTGAACCTTTCATCACATACGACTGTTTCTTGTGTGGCTGTGATTAATTGGTGCCTTTTCTTTAACCCTTCGACAGGTTGTGTGGGTACCCTCCTTTTTATTCTAACCACGGTCTAGCCATTTCTCCTGGGATGAAGAGGAGGATCAGGATGGGCCAGTATGAGTTTCCCAACCCGGAATGGTCTGACGTATCAGAGGAAGGTGGGCCGACAGTGCGATGATACTGATTTATTGAGACGTGTAGTTTAAATGTGTCCTTCCAAGTGATATGTGAAGAGTCTGTGACTAGGTTGACAAACCTGCTGGCTCCCATCGTTCGTATGTCAGAAGTAACCTCCTGTATGCACTAAATCTTTGAACTTTGTGATGAAGAAAATGAAACTGATGCAGGCGTTACATCCCTTCAGATTCGCTACAATTGAAAGTGACATTTAGTAGAAACATAGTTTGTACTTCCTATAACATGCTTCTCAAGAACCAGTCCTTACTGTCTATGTGTGCAAATCCGCCACCACATAAGACGCGGCTGTATCTCAGGTGGTGAAAGGATTAAAAACTGCGTGCCTTCACCACAGCATGCTGTGCTTTTTAGTCTGGTCTCTCAGCTCGCTCACGCTTCTCGTTTCAGCACTTACAGAACCTGCAATAGAAAGCGGGATAGCGTGAACCCTGCCTGCAGTACTCTGTGCTATATACGTGTTGCTGAAATTTCTGGGGAGCAGTTCACCGACACAAAATAAGGATCTTGAGTCAATCAATTGGTCCTTAAAGGTTTTGTCAATTTCTTTCTTGCAAGAGGAACAGTTCTACAAATGCACGAGACAGTCTGCAGAAAATGTTCAGGGTGGGGCAGTCCTACACTGATTCTTATACATTTCTAAGGAGTATTCGGCATTATTATGATTTATTATCTAACTGTAGCAGGTGGTTACAATGGAGTCTGTTCATCACTATCAAACCTCACTAACAAGCTCTGCTGGACCGTGAGAACCAAGGGTCAAGTTTATACATGAAAAAACGACTTCTTCAAAGAACTTGCATAAATGAGAGAGAGATTTCTAAGTGCAAGGTACTGAGTGAAACCAAACAAGACTATAAGGCACAAACTTTTTGAATATTACGGAGATCAAACATGGCTATATGTGGTTATAAAAGAACGCACAATCATGTAATATAAATTTTCCATTACATACGCCTCATGAATGGATCAACGACATGCCAGTCATTACAAATATAACAAAAAGTATATAACAATATCTAACAGTGTGAATAATAATTGTGTTTGCAGCTAAACAACTGATCAGGACCCTCCTGAAGACTGAGCCCACACAGAGGATGACCATCACAGAGTTTATGAATCATCCATGGATCAATGTAAGCGTGTACTCTGATCATCTTACCATCACCTTCACATGATAACCCCCCCTCTCCAAAGTGAAAGTAAGACTCTTGTTTCTGTGTCTTCCTAAAGCAGTCGATGGAGGTACCCCAGACCCCGCTTCACACCAGCCGGGTGCTAAAAGAGGAGAAGGACGCATGGGAGGATGTCAAGGTTAGACGGCTGCCCGCCTCCCACTTAACATGTTTCATCATTAAAGTATCCAGCCACCTATTACATGTTTAAAGAATGACATCGATGACACGATCTGGAAGCTGCATCATTAGCAGAGATGTATAGTAACGAAGTGGAACCACTTAAGTACTAAAATGCAGTATCTGTACTTTTTTGGAGTATTATTTTTTTTCCCCAACTTCTACTTTTACTGCACTACATATTTTTGATGAATATAATACTTTTACTCAGATACATTTTTCATGTGCTTACTCGTTAGTACTGTCATGTCCAGTCGGACACGTGATGAATGACGAGGCGTTATTCAACAAACCTGTTTTATTGCGGAAAGGTTTGGTTACAGGACTCGGTGACTGTCGGCTATAACCACGCCAAAAACATAACAGTCCCTGTCTCACACATCAACCTCGCTCGTGCGCCGTACGTCATACACCTGACTCACCCCGACGCGCTCTCTCTCACCTGCTCCCCCTCGCTCTCGCATTCATTCAGGCGCATTCACAGATAATGGGAAATCACAGAACTCTACCATGAACATTGTAACACTGTAACATTAGAAGTTGTGCCTTAATAAATATTTGAAATAATATAAACAACAGTACTTGTACTTTTTACTTTTAATTTTTTTACATACTTCTACTTGCAATACTTAAGTACAAAACATTTTGAATACTTTAGTACTTTTACTTAAGTATGGTGTTTAGAGAACACTTCAACTTCTACTCAAGTCAGTTTTTTGATATAGCACTTGTACTTCTACTCCACTCCTTTACTCCAGAACTTTATGCATCTCTGATCATTAGCGTGACGACCAAAGCCAAGCGTTAATGTAACGCTTCTAGAAAATCGTCCGACTCTAACGAGCTGTTTCTGTTCATTTTTCAGGAGGAAATGACCAGTGCCTTGGCAACGATGAGGGTCGACTACGAGCAAATCAAGATCAAGACCATTGAGGACTCGACCAACCCACTGCTAACGAAACGGAGGAAGAAAGCCAACAACACCATGGCGGACCCGCAGTCCGCCGCCCACTGAAAAGCTGCACGTTGTATGCATGCACATACAAAAACACAGGTTGTAAAAAGGAAGCAATAATTTGTCGACAACGTGAGTCGCATTGCATGGATTTTTTTCTCAGTGTTTTATTTTTCATGGCAAATTCTAATGTTTTGTAGGAGTGTTTGTTTTTATTACTCTACCATTTTAACAACCCCTCACCCCCCCCTCTCTGCTAAGAGGAGGACGTTTATCTGTGTTTTTACACCAGTTGAAGAGATTATGAATTCTAGAAAAGGAGAGGAGAGGAGATCGGTGCGACCTCCTCTCCTCTCCTTTCCCAAATATCAGGTTGTGTACTCCGAGGGGCTTTGATCGTTGGGATGGGATGTGAAGCCTTAGCATTAGCAGTAGTTCCTTTTCACCCCCCCACAGCCCTGTTCTAGCTCGAGCCCCAAACCTGTGAATGTTAAATCAAACGGCTAAATCCCAAAAAGAAAAAAAAATAATAGCAAGGGAAGGTTTCTTTTTACGTATACATGCAAAGTAAGCAGATGTATTTTGAACTGACAAGTGGAATGTAAGGACTGTCCCCTGACTGTTTTGGAGTGAGCTGGAAATAGTCAATACTCATTTCTGGGACTTGTACTGAGGGGAGCGTCTGTCAGGTTCAGTTTGTCTTTGTGAATGTCGAACAGAGGCCTATGCACTCAACATATTAAAAGGGTCATGTGCCATTCTGACAGAGCACCTCACTCTTGGCTCCTCTCTTCTACCTGAATCTACTCTTGTTTTTTCGGGTACGTAGTTTTAGGGCGGAGAAGGGACACCACGTTTAAATAAAGAACAGAAAAAAAGAAAAAAAAACGGGCTCCACCTTTCTCCTGCATGTAGCTCATAGGAGAGTAAGAGCCAACTGATACTGTATTTTTTCATGGATTTTATGAATATATTAGCATAGGCCTTACTGAGTGTTGCTAAAGCAGCAGATATGACTTTTAACCCCCCTACCTTACCATTTGGTTCAGGCTTTTACCGATGTTATGCTTCAGAATTTATAACATTGCCAGATTATATTTCAGGTTAATGCTATGCAGATGTGTTTGTCAGCTTGAAGTTCTGCTAGGACCTTTTTTTTTTTTTTGTTAGTGTTGATTTCTGTTTGCAAAGATTGACTGGAGGGATGTGGAGCAACAAATTGGGAGTGTGTGTGTGTGTGTGTGTGTGTGTGTGTGTGTGTGTGTGTGTGTTTAAATGTAAGCAGTAGCACCCTCGAAGGAAGACACGGTTTGGACAGACGAGTTCGAGCTCCGGAGACTTTAGCGTTACTCTCAGGAGGCTCTGTGGGACTAATCTGGCGCCGTGCCGGCGTTCTCCAACACTTTTTTCCTCCCGTACTTCCTGCGGTGGGGGGGATTGAGAGAAAAGTAGAAAGTACTTAAGAGCTGCTCCTCACCTCGGAGCAGAATCTGACATACCACCAGCAAGCTGTCGTCACATTCAGACCCGGGTTTCTCTTCCTGTTGACACGACAGGACGCTTCCCTTGGCTCACTTGGGATCATGGGAAATTATTGTGTTGTTTTTTTTGTTTTGAATTTGTCGGTTTTGGTCCACTTCACTTTGTGACATCACATCCACGTCACCTGTCACATGGCACCTACAAATCTCTCACTGTAAAAATGTTAATTGAATGTTTGTGACGATGTTCCTCCTGTTTTTTTTGTTTTTTTTGTAACCCCCCCCCAACACTTTTTTTGTAGTGGAAGCACAGAAGTGTATGTCTTTATTTTTTTCTTTTTTTTTTCTCCTGTCATTGAGTCTGTTCAGCACCACCTGCCATACTTTTGTCTGCTTCAGCTTTGGATTAAAAAACACACATAAAAAAGAAAAAACAGACTTCCCGTCTTATTTCTTTTTCTGAAAAACAAAATAACTGACAGTGTATGGAAAATACAGAGATAACATTCAACCCATGAGTTACAGACCTTTTAAACGGATAATTTATAGCATGTAAAGATTTGATGGACGTCTTTTTCTATAAAAATAAAAAGATCAAACTTTATACTCGAGCTTTTAACTTCACGCATGTTCTCATCCGACCTACATTACTTAAATACTCAAAACCAAGTTATTACAAGATTTCGTTTGATTTATTTGAATTTTGCCTCTAGGTCAAAGTTCTCTGCCTGTCCAGAAAATGTACTATTCACCAAATCTCAAAATATTTCCTCTGTATTTAACCTCTTGCCTCGAGGTTTGGAGAATTGTTCTTCTCACTCACGTCTCCTGCTATGACTCAGGTTGACGGGCCGGGTTTGGGATTTGTGGCTTAGACACGGCGGTCACCGACTCAACTCGTGACAGACATGCTTGCTACCATGAGTGACTCCCGGAATATACACATTTGCGTAGCTAAAGCAGTGCGGTGGGATTGAGTCAACACGAACATTTGCCAACACCGGGTGTTTTGAACAGTTTCCCGCTAATGCCGGGTTAGGGTTATTTCTCTTCAGGTGTGGGGCCGTCGCAGGCACTCAACCTCCAGCTTTGAGTGTGACGAAACCTACAGTCATCTCTCACATCTGTCAGGTAAGTGAGAAAGAGATTAAATTGGGCCTCAGGGGAGTCCCTCATGGTTGTACTCCTTTTACAGATTTTACCCCCTTACCCCGCCTACAACAAACCTCAGCACACATACGCAACATTCTCTCCACAAAAGAAAAGGGGGGCTTCCACCTTTTATTGTCCAAAGGTAGATTATATATATATCCTCTGATGTAATCACTAAATTATCTTCTCGAACATCATCAGGATTTCTGTCAACGGAAATTAGAAATTCAAGAATTCATGACCAATATGAAGTGCTGATTTATTTTTTATTCTGTGCCAGTATGTCATGTCATGTGCGACCTTTTTATAGGTGAGAGGAAATATGATGGCTGGTAACAGTTCAGAGTTCTTTTGAAGTGGCCTCCTATCCTGATTCTCACACACACAAACATCCTCTCAGACAGCTGGTTCACCTCCACCAGACGAGGTAGTAATAGCGAGATGCCACACGTTCTCCCACAGCTCGGAGCGAACCTTGGCAAAGTTTTTTTTTTTTTATAGACGTGATAAAATGGAAAAAAGTTTTGAGTTTTAACACGTACGACATTCGCTAAATCTCTTCATACGTGCTGGAAATGAGACTGTCAGGTACAACACATGCACGGGGTTACTGTGGTTGCTTTGATTATTTCTTTTTACTTCCTTCCGTTCGTTTCTTTGCCGAGTGGCAGTGGGTAACACGGTGTGTATATATGTGCGAGTGGGTGTGATACTGAGCAGCTCTGATAAAGTGAAAGTAAGACCGTTTTCCTGTTAATCGTACTGTATTCACATACAGCACGTGAATATCTGCTTGTGAGCAATAACTTCAAATCGACCACTTGTTATGCCAATTGGTGCCAAACTGTTTGGGAAGGGCAAAAATTGAACTAAAGCTGAACTACGTGTCCAAGATTCAGGGAAATATCTGGAATGTATCAAGTGCCTGACTTGCGTAATGCAAAGTGAGGCTGGATTCATGATGCACTGTCATTTTTCAAGTCTGATTAGTTTTTGATTTATACATACTACGCACTAGTAACTGACTCATAGAAGAAAATGTGTATCACTTTGCACTTTGAAGCAGCATCAGAATATTTGGATATCTATAGCATCTATACTTTGGAACAATCTGATGCTGTATGTGACTCATCATCATCATCAACCTTTGATTTAAATAAACGTATCAGAACGGATGCTGTTCCGCAACATCATCTCTCGTGCCCAGGCCGGACATGAACCAGGGCACGTCACGATGACGACTCAGTCTTGATACGTGGAATGCTGGGGCAAGCTACAAGCACGCCCCCGCATATCGCTTGTTAACAGTGACTCACATCTTGATTTTTACTGAATCATATAGAAATATTTGAAAACACATCTTCAAGTAAAAAATGATGAAATCCGGGGTGTTGTTCAGCTCAGTCGGTAGAGCTGCCGCCCCGTGTACGAAGGCTCAGCTGTCTCTGTCAAATAAAGCTCAAAAAAGGCCCAAAAAAATGAAAACTTCATCTTCACACAGATTTTAATTTAAATATTTGCTAATTCACTACCTAATCTATCTGAAGTAACACAATTTTGAGTGAGACTGGACTGAGTCCATGTCCTGTTTGTGTCACGGGTTGCTGGTGCTGGCATGGAGAACCCAAAAGCACGACTCTGAGGCAGACAAGTTTAAGGGAAGATCAGTTTACTCAGTCCAGGGTACAGGCAGGGTCAAAACCAGGAGATCAAACAGGCAAACGAATCCGGGCCAGGCAGGTATCCAAAGTCCAAGACAGGCAAAACAGGGTCAGAACCAGAAGTCAAAAACTGGAATCAAGGGATTCCAGTGGAAATGGACTAGTATATATATACACTGAGGGGCTAATGAGCAAATAACTGCAGGTGAGGGAAATGAGCCGATTGCATGGAAGAAAGGTGGGATCTGAAATGACAGGAGAATTAGAAGGAACCAATTAAGACAAAACTGAGTGTAACTATGTTACAGTTTGCAGCATTACGAACGTCGTCTGTGGGAACTTTTCCAGAAAAATCCCAAGCGAAGCACGGTACCGGACGCTCATGGGTTGCCGTTCTGCAACTCCTTTGAAAAAGTGCCGTACTTTCCAACGTCTGCTAGCGTGTCTAAACTTCCAAGTTTTTGACATCACGCAGGGGGGACACTGACGAGGAAGTGATGTCCAAAACCACACCTGTGACTATTGCTTATTGCTATAGAAACTTTTGAAATCCCCGTACTTATTGGAGAGTTCTACATCCGAGCATTTCAGTGACTCTGCGACCAATCCGCCGTTCACACATCTTCATGCTATGGCCAGCTTGTGAGGCCAAAAAGAAACCAGAGTGTGAACTTCTCCCTTGGCTTTCTTTTTCCTCATTCTTGTTACAAGTGTCGCTTTTCTAGTAAATAACACTGTGAACAAACACACGCACACACACACACACAAATAACGACTTCTAGGAATGTTTTATGTTGTTTTTTTTGGCTGAATTATATCATTTACCGTTGTGCAATAAAGCCACTTTAAACACTATTTCCATACAGTCACTATTAATGATTTAATACTTTGTCCCGGAGTGGAGGCAGTGGGTCTTGAATCGTTGTGTGTGTTTGGATAATCTCAGCCCTGGATGGGAAAGTGGTTTGTTTTTAGATATTAGAAATAAATCTTTTTTTTTTTGTCCATAAATCATGATCATTCAGAAGTGATTGGACATTCTGCATCAGCGTCCATACACTGCAGTGAAACCTAGAAGTAATAGGATGGTGCATTAGTCATCAAAAAAAAAGAAAAAAAAAGAAGATGGTACCACTTTTCACACCTCGCCTCGAGCACGACGCTCGCAGAAGCATCCAGTCATTCCGTTACCGCCTGATGGCACGATCTTAACCAGCACGTTAACAGACAGGCGGTGCAAAATGTAAACACTGGTTTTAAGGAGACCGAATTGACGCTTACCGAAGAACATTTTAAAGAAAGAACCACAACACTGATTTTTTTAAAAAAACTGGTAATAATTAAATAGTTATGCTCTATCACACAGTTGTTGTGAATGATATTTTTTTTGCATGAGGCATTGTCATTGCTGGAATGATACTATTCAGATCAATCCACAGTAACTTAGCAAATGACTAAATGTCTCAAGAGTAGTTTCAGTGCAAAGGCCTGAGTCAAGACAGGAATCCGTGAGGTCAGGAGCCTTACTGTCAGAGGAATTCACGTACGCACATTCAAATGGTATGCAGCGTGTTTTTGCGCCTTTTTCTGTCAAAGTAATTCTTTTGCTGCCGAGGTGCAGCGGCAGAATGCAACTAAATGCATCGATTAAATCTTCTTAGGCTGATTGAAAACGCTCTTATGGTCAGCTGGAAAACGCATCGTCACAAAGCTGAAAACGAATGTGGTTCCCACGGTGGTGACGCTACAGACATGTGATCTTATAGAATGATGCAATACAAGGTTTGTAAAGTCATTCAAATGAGCTCAACCTCAAACTTTTGTACCTAATATTTTTTACTGGCACGTTTACCACATTGGACAAAAGTCTCCAACATGTTTGATGCCATAAAAAAAGACATATTTGAGAATATTTTTTCCGTTTTTATTTTTTATTTTTTGCATGCATCTTCTAATCCACTTCTCCTCTATTGATCCAAATCATTGATTTGATTAATTTCAGACTTTTAACCCCTTCAGTATACTGAATGCAAATTGGTTTTGGTTTGTGCGGTTATATCAGTCTTGGATATGTCATTGATGAGTAACAAGATTGATTTCCAGGTTTTTTTAGTTTTTTTTGTGTAGTGTCAGATTAATGAAATGTCTCCCATAGACTTCAACTATAGAAAAAAATTTACTGAAGTCTATGGGGCAATGGCATAAAGTGGCAACGCACGCACATGACACAGACTAGCACACACACACACACACACTTTTGTCCAATGTGATACTTGTGCCAGTTTGGTTCTGAGACATGGACAAAAAACTAAAAACTAAACTCTTGTCCATTGTGGTAAATGTGCCGGAAAGTTGATTTTCTCAGAGTTGGAAGGTGTCGTGCAGGATTGAGTTTGGAATTTAAAAATACATGAAAAATTATCAAGCTTTACCAATTTTCCAGGCTCTTGCTAAAACCACTATGACATATAGTCACAAAATGAAAATCAGAACTGGACGAAAGTGTCCATGTCAGACACAAAGGTTCAAATGCAACAAACACACAATGCAGCAGTAGTAAAATGTATAGTATAAATACTGACAGGTACTATTCTGTATTTTCATGAAGAATGATACAGAGCACTAATGCACGACTCCTCGGTTTCTCACTGTTGTGTTAGTTTTGTTTCATACCACTGACTAAGTGACTAACCATGATCGCTTTCGCATGCACGTGTATGTGAAAGCATGTGCAAGTGTGCATCAGGCACATGAGGGTGAGGCTGACTACTTACACTTACTGTAAATAAAGATACAGGGCCGCTGCTGGTAAGCGTTGTATATGGGTCACGTTTGAGGTTAGTGCAGCAGCTTTCTGAATTTACACTCTGTAGCAGTTCCCCACGTATAGACTGCACTTCTGCAGGATGTGATGTATTCACTGCTCTACCAGTCACCCATTACATGGCAGCAGCTGTATAACCCCTGGCACATGACAGCAGCTACACAATCATGTCAACAAAATCAGAAGAAGTCATTGATTATTAGCAAGATATTTATTTATTTGTATGTAACAATCCAAACAATAAATACATAATATATATATTATACATTATAAATAAATTTTCATAAGTGACTCTTTAGTTTATAACCTCATATGTGTATGACGCAATATGGTCTGGAAATTTGTCCTCACTGAGGATACCCCGTTTAGAAAAAAAAAATCACTTCAGAAAGCTCATCAAGAAAATTCAACATCTGGCGACACTCACAAAACACAAAACCCCACAGAAAGTAACCGACTGAGTACAAAAGAGTGTAAAGTTCACAAAAAAAAACTTTGATTAGGGTCCGCAGGTCTTCAGACGTGGTTTCTATGCCGTTTAGAAGCCAGATACGTCTCAATGTAGTTAAACAGCAGATTCAGCTCACCCATGGCCTTATATAGACCTTTACTCTGCATCTGTGGACACACACACATGGCTCAGGTTATTAAAATGATCTGTCACTCATACACACACCTTAACTGTACACACTTTCACCGTGCTTTCACAACGGAAGATGAAATCCTTGCGCTCACCTGAGTGTAAGTGGAGTTTAGGTTTGTGATGTCAAACTGGTTCTTGCAGTGGAAGTAATGTCGCTGCAAGAGGAACAAGACAAAGAACACTTTACTACACATGAAACATCCATCAGACTGTCATGCCCTGCATATGTCATCTTCTCTGACACTAGTGAATAAACTTATATATATAATAAAGGTTTTTTTTTTATAGTAATGCATCAGAATAAGGACATGGTACTTGTCAGTGGCAGGATTTACTCCATTCTTCTTCCCCTTTTTCATGAACTGGATGATGCATAGCTGCACGCTGCAGTTAAGTAATCACTAACTGACGCAATATTGGGCAGTAGATGTGTTTCATTGTATGTCCCAGACATGGAGTAGACTTCTAACTCGGTCATGTACATTCCTTAAAGGCATCACGAGTTTTACAGGATTTCTTTTTTAACCTCTAGGACTATTACATAATTACTTCTACATAATATGGAGGCGGACTTTAACTCCGTTCCTATCCGGTTTTGGATTCACCGCTGCGCCTTTACGCACTGGATAACGCATCTTCTGGAGGAGTAACACGTGTGTCGGGTACTCACACATGCGGTGACATCATTCTTGAGCTGGTCGAAGATCTGCTGTATGGACTCCATGTGAGGCTTCATGCTCTTGGTGTCCTCCGTCACTCCGGCTAGAGCTCCCGGTAACACCGTCGCCAGGTAAAAATCTAAAATGCTGTTGATGGCGTGACAGGCAAACGGGGTCTGGAGAGGAGGGGAGGAAGACAGCAGCCTTTGGTTACATACTTTAACTTACTTACTTTAACTCGTTCCTGCTTAATTCGTAACTCTTTTAAAAAAATAAAATTTGAGAAGTCCCAGTGAATGCACTGCGGGGAGGATTGATAGTGAAACTTACTTTAAAAGTTTCTTCCACGCTCTGGTCTAGAAGAGCTGTGTCGAGATCATCGTTGGCTTCCTGCAAACAGAAAAGATTATGTGTCAGCAGAGAGGCAGACAGAGAGGTGAGACAGTGCAGCATCACCTGCACACTGACAGGACACAGCTACATGTCCGCATGGACGGCGAGGACCTATCCAAATGATGCTGCACCAACCAACCACCAACCACCCCCTGGGGGGTTTACATGCAAAGTGAATGCTGTTGCATTTACTCACATAAAAGTCTCGGATCTCTGCATAGTTTAGTCTGAGCGTCTTTAGCCTGACAGGGAAGTCCTCCACGAACCGGCAGCACTTGTTGACGCACACTGGACTTGTCCATACAGTGATGAAAAAAGACAAGAGAACCAGAGCGCATAGGAGGAGAGACCGAGGAGTCATGCCGGTGAAATAAGCTGCTGAAGTCTTCTGGAGGCAAAAAAAAAAACAAAACAGAAGAGAAGAGAAGAGTGGATCCTCAGAGCTGCTGCAAAAAGAAGAGAAATCTTCTTGGTATGATCTTTCTGAATGGGTCAGAACAGAAAAGTGCACATAATTTGGGTCACATCTTCTTAATATTTATAGCCAAAAAATGTTCAATACCTGAGGGGGGAGGAGACAGAGGGGAAAGGAAATAGTTAAACATGTTTCGTACATGCAAGGGAATTTTTTTCTCAGAGTCAAGTCATTAGATATGAGCGACTCCTCCCATGAGATGGGCTCAAGATCTCAAGAATTTCAATTCAAGGAAAGAACAATTCTGACACAGCACATTTTTGATATAGCATCTTAATCATCATTTTTGACATGCATAATTTCCATGTATTATTATTATTATATATTTGTAATATATAAAAATATATTTTATTATATATATATATATATATATATATATATTATATATATATATAATAGCACTTTTTCTAACTAATCTTGTTTTTTAAATTGGTCTCGAGAGCGGTACTTCACATGATATTATTCCATGCATTCACAATAACAAAGGAAATCGTGCCACTCTGGTGGAAATGACATGAAGTTGCGGTTTGAGTTTGATGACGCCGTGGATTCTCTCTGTATGTCAGATATGCGTAATTAGACTAGCATGAGTTTACACATCTACCCATTCTGGCTTTTGCTGTAAACAGGTGTTTTAGAGTCATGGTATTCTTCACTGAGGATTATGATGATGAGTTGTGTAGACGCATTATGCAAATATTATACATATGTGAAACCACATAGAGAAGTGATTCTTAGTGGTACCAGCGTAAGGGGTGTTTTCCCTTCAGTACTTTTTCCGTTATGTCCAATTATGTACACCCAATGCCAATTTATCTTGGGCAACACTGGTCTTTTGAAAACTGTTGCAGGGGAAATAATTCCCGGTGATTATCTCTGCATGATGCAGTGTAATGTCAGGATGGTTAATCCAAGTTCAAGTCAAAGTTCATCCACGGGATCTAGCTTGTGCCATACTGAAGTTACGCGTTTGTTTCTTACAAAGACTCAACTGTGTGGAAGATTCAAAGTGCCCAGATTAAAAAAAAACAAATCAAATAAAGAAAATGAAAATACAATATGCATTGTAGTGTGTATTTTGTGAGTATTTTAAAGCAACGTTGGGTCATTTTTCGACCATACAATAACAGATAACAGACTCTGAATGTTTATGATGATATGCTGACGTGTAATCAGTGGGAAAACAAACCCTGCACTTGGATTCTCACACCGCCAACTATGTCACGTATTTTAGGGAACCTGGATCATATTTTATGGAGAAAATATTTTCTGGTTTTCCCTCTGATGTCCTCTGGCTGCTCCGACTCATCTCTCTGTGATTTACAGTGGACAGTGAAGTAAACTGCTGTCACTTTGTTACCTGGGCTGCCTGGACTATGATCTGGACAATGTAACTGGGCGCTTTATGGACATAATAGTATCTGGGACTGACTTTTAGTTGTTGGCAAGAGCTTTGTGGAGCAGCAATAAAACAGGTTTTGTTGCAGCTAAGTAATATAATCATAACAAACATGTGTACAACTGTCATATTTATGATATGTGTGGTATTGCACTGCGAAATCACAAAATTAGCCGTTTCTAATCAACACCATGCTTTAACTTTTTGTCTTTTAAAAAGATCAGAAACTAACTATGAATTTCAAATGCTGTGACAGTTCAGTGTGATCAGAAAGGATGTTAAAGTGCTGTTGTTGTTGTGAAATGTTTCTATTATTATTGGTTGAAAGCAGCCAGAACATAAGGAAAACAAAAAAATCGAATCAGATCAAACAAACATTTGTCTACATCCAAGAAAAGCGTCTTATCAAGGCTGACCTGGCTGAAAGGTCAGCATTAAAACCTTGTAACCGTGTCACGTAAAGAAAGAAGAAAAAAAAAAGAGAGAACAAGTTGTTTAATTACTTCCCAGAAAACACTGGACAAACAAACTGCAACAATATGCAGAAAATTTAGATCCTCATCTTGGAAATTTACAGAGTGCTGGTTTGTATATAAGTGGATTATATATATTATACATGTACATATATTTATACTCAGCTTATAATAGCTATATAATATATATTGAGTCAGCAGCAACCGGTTTATGGGAAACCTTATGAGGTGGCACTGACTGTGTGTGTGTGTGTGTGTGCGTGTGTGTGTGTGTGTGTGTGTGTTAGCATGCATCTCTGCATTTAGCTGACTTCATTTCATGATTTCGTGTGGTTGCTGCTGCGTTTTGATTCTCCTGTTCAGCTTGCTAAGATTTCAGTTGTGGCTTTGTTTATGTGTCAGAATGATTTGAATCTGCATTTATGTCATATAGTATTTTACCCGACACAATCATTATTAGTTGCTAGACAGCATAGAGGTGACCATGAAACTGACAAGTGGTATAACCAACGTCATGTTCAGAAATGTTGATGTAACTAATGCTTTAGGATTACTAATCCGGTGTATAATAAGATATGTATGTTACTACTGCTGTGTGTTGTCATGCTTTTCTGTTGAGACATAATCATAAGTCATAATCATGTGAGTTACAAGATCCAGTGGAGGCTTCATATCAGGAAGTGTCCACTGTAAACTTAAAGGAAGAAGTCAGTGACATGTCTCGCCCTGCTTATTCTGATCAAACTGCTTCCTTCCTTCAGCCCTTACCAAGAACCAGTGTCCCTCTCCAGGTACCATTCAAACAAAACTGGGCCAAATCTGAGTCAGTCAAATCTTATCGTTTATGTATCACTGTGTGGATTGCTGAGTAACAGTCAGCAGTATGTCACCGGCTCTGCTGGAGGTGCAGGCGATCATATGGTTAATGTGGTGAGGATGTCTTTTTGTTCTCTCTCTCTCTCTCTCTCTCTCTCTCCCACTACTTCAACTCCTGAATTAAGTTTCTGACGTCGTCATTAACCAGTATACAGAATTTTAAGTCAGCACATTACCTGAAACCTGTCTGCTGGTATCATAGCCAGTTGATACAGCCCCCTGTAGGAACATGAATCACAGTGGAACATCAGATTACAGCTGCACGATGTACTGTAGTTCTGCTTTTTTACATTTCCTCCTCTCTTCTTGTGTGCATTTTAGTGTTTCTGCATGGTGTATGCCGCTGTCTCCTTTATAGGAAATAGATGTGTCTTTGCAAATACATTCACCACATTCTTTCACTTTCGCTCAGGCAAGCCCGTCGGACTGTATCTGTTTGTATTTTTGTGAGTATGTTGCATTAAATCCCCCACAGATCTGTTTCTGTTATTGTCTATGTCGAGTGGTCGTTGTTATAAAGACAGAAGTAACAGTGTGTCAGAGGTGTCTAAATATGACCTAAATAAGACGTGTAAGAAATGCATCCCTGTGGCCATTACGGAAGGGTGATACTGTTGACACACTGCATGCCACATGACATTTGGGTGGGTCGATGTCCATCATGAGGATTGTGTAAAACGGAAAACATTCTTCAAGTGTTTCCTGTGAGTGACCTACAGAGACCCCTCTGGAATTCAGATGAATTTTTCACAATGAAGTCATTTGGCTTCCTGCCAGTTCACCTGTCATAGCAAAAGTGAGCTATCGCCTGGATGGCATATTACTTACATCTTCCTGTAGAATAACTGCACCCTATTACAAATATGTGGTAGATCCCAATCTTTCAATGTAACTGTGATAGAAAAAGGTCATATTTAAATCATCTAGCGTGCAGAATCTTGAATGAGAACTTGAATGTCTATTAGGAAAGATAAGCAGAGACTTCCTCAGAAATCATTTCTACAGAAATGAGCAAGCAACATGAGATTAATGAATTGCCGTGCCCTGAAACTAAAGTAGCCCCGTCCTGCTGAGCAAGCGCCTTTTTTGGGAGGAGACGAAACGCAGAAATTCCCTCCGCACACAGGGTCTCTGACATTATTCATAATGTAAGATTAAATTAGTTTCAACCAGTGATAGATACACTCCAGTGTGATGCTTCCAAAAGTTTAACGCTTCATTCTCCAAGTGCAAGTGCGTAAGCACACGCACGCATATGGCCCTTCGCAAATGGTGTTAACCGCATTTATGTAAGCACTTTGTGACAGCTCATGTTTTTCCATCGTGTTCAGCCATCTGAGTGCTGAATTAGTGAAAGTAAAAAATAACAGTTTCTCAGTGTAATTTGAATGATGATTCATAGTTTCATTGTTTTGTTTTTTTTATTCTATACATTTGGTTCCCTTATCTGCTGATGTTCCGATATGAAGCCGCTTAGAACAAAAACTGAGGGCTGCAGAGCCATCACTTGTCTGAACTCTGTGTTGCTCTGTCTAAGGCATTTGATACTGCTGAATATAACATTTTGTTATAGGTCCGGTGTGTAAGATTTAGGGGGAACGAATGGTAGAAATTGACTACAACATGTTTTTATTTGTGTATAATCTCCTGAAATCAAGTTCAAGTTCAAGCTTTTATATCTACAGGCACCTCAAGTCCTCCTCCATGGTGACCATCATATTTCTACAGTCACCCAGAACAGACAAACCAAACAGCTAATAGCCATTGAGCCAGTGTTTGGCTCCAGATAGGGCCTTTCCTGTTTGTTTGTTTGTTTTTCAAACCCCAGGTGTCCCACAAGGATCAATATCAGGTCCCCTGCTATTTTAACTCACAACAACATTTTTATGCTAATCATAATCAGTCTTTTGTCTCCGCTAAAAATCACACTTTCTCACACAAAGAGACAGAATGTGGTTAGATAGCAGATTGAATCTCTCGTTCTTATACAGACACAGAGCGCATTTCTACCATGCTATCTATTTTAGATTAAGGCAATATCCGTTTATGTTCATTTTGTTTCCATTACCACAAATTATGACTTTGAGTTATATGAAAAAAAGGTTTGGTTGCACTAACGCTGCACTGACATCCAGAAAAGCTTTAGCATATCTGCATACCTCTTTTCATCCTTAAGGCCTTGCTGTCATAGGAGAAGTTAAAAGGTCAAAAGTCTCTCATAACAACTCTGGAATGTGCCTTCTTAACAAAATATGAATACATCATTAGATGAGCAAGCATTGAGGTTATTTTAGGATGTGATGAAGACTAGATTACAGAATTTGTATACATCAAAAATAGTAACATATTCCTGGAAGAAAATATGACTTATTTTCAAATAAGGTTACATCAGGATAACTAATGACGTCCAGACAACAGTTTTCATTTGAAAACAGATTACAAAAAACACTCACCGTCCATAACATCCTCATGGATGTGCTGAGTGAGCCCTCAAAAGTGACTAAATCATATATTCTCAACAAAATTCTAGTGAATGAGATACCAAACATCATTACTAACGTGAAATAAATTACTCTTTAGCACCCTCTGCAGTCCATGTTTATGTACCCACATACATACACTCCCACATTTCTTATAGGTCTGTAACTCTTTCTATTAAACATTTATGTATAAACAGTGGGGAGGGGGGGTTGGAGCATCAGCCTGCTGTCTCCGGACACTTGCCCAGTGTGCTGATGCAGCGTTGCCTGGTGTGATGTGGGGAGCTTGTGGGGAGGGGAGGAGGTTTTTGTTGCACAACATTTTCCAATGTACACAGCACAAGACTCAGGGATTAATAAAGTACTTCTAATCTAATCTAATTTATGCTGGGCAACACTGGCATTTTGAAAACCGTTGCACGGGAAGTCATTCCCAGTGATTGTCTCTGCATGGTGCACAGTTTGTGGATGGCTAATCCAAGTTCAAGTCAAAGTTCTTTCACGTAAGAGAGAGAGGGGGGGAAAGTTACATTTATGCAAGGGAATTTTTTTTCTGAGTCATGTCAAGTATATATGAGTGACCCCGTCTGTGAGATATGGCGTCAAAATGTATCTATGACTATTGCATTAGAGTAACGCATATCACTCTCATCATATTGTTCAGTTTTGTGCCTTTATCCACTAAACTAGTACAGATATGGATATAGAACTTAAAATACTGTACATGCAGTTCAGTACAGAGTACAGGTGTTCAAAAGAAAACCGAGAGCAGTGATTGACATTACATAATTCCATGCATTCACAATAAAAGAGGAAATAGTGTAATTCAGATGGAAATGAAATTGAAGGGACTCCATAGCGTCATCAAACTCTGAGGTCTATTAAACCACAAACGCTGAGTTTGATGACGTCTGGGACTTCTATTTTAAGATAACAATGAAGTCATCTACTCTTGATTCTTGTTAGTATTACTAATTCTGTCTGTCGGGGTGCTGTTTATTTCTTCGATTGTTTAGATCTCCATCAGCTACAGTAGCTACTCTTCCTATTTTAATACTTCAGTAACAGAAAAAAACAAAACATCAATCCACACCTGTAACTTTCATAAAGAGTCGAGACAGAACACAACCACAAACACTTAACTTGTGTGAAACTTGTAATAGGTTGTACACTAGGTCGATACGAGGACAGAAATCACGTTGCTGCTCATCCGCTGAATCACAAACAAAAGGGTGATAATGTATCTCGACATACATTCTTAGGAACAGGAAAGAGAAACAAAAAAGTCATATGATATTCTACACTATTCCTTCGAGAGATCTCAAGGAACAGGAATAGAAACTGACACCCTCATGGGTGATGAATGAGGATGTCTTCCTTAAGCAAATGATAAATGTTACTTCTTTAGTATTAGTGGGCGATTCCTAGTTAAGTTATTAGGAAGTAAGGAACTCAGAACTATATTTCTTAACTCAAATTAAGTTAACCAACCATCGTATTCCTGCTGCTGCTGCTGATGTTTGACTTTGAATCGACTTAAAGCGATGATATTTGTTTTGTTTTAGATGCTAAGTGATGCAGAGTATGAGTAGACATTGTGTCTTTGTGTTAGAAGGAAACATTCAAAGTTTGCAGGTTCGAGTGTTTATTTTTTATTAATGTAAAAAAAACAACAACTACGTTCAGACAGTTACAGTAGAAACAGACATGCGATATAGAGTAAACACTTTCTTTTGATAAATATAAATATTTGAAAACTTTATTATTATTAAATATTGTATCTAAAAAACATCCACGTGCTAGTGGCTAAAACACACAATAAGTTAATTCAAGTACAAAAATAGAGAAATGCACAATGGCACAGAGGTTTCGAACCTTCACTGTGCTTTCAAGAGTCACATCTTTAGCCTGGGCGCTTTTGGACTGCGGTGTTGATTTTGCTCGATTATCTGAGGGAATTCTGGCCGAGTCCCTCCAGCCACTCCAGCACAGTGTCCAGTTCTCCCATGGCCTTTTGTGCCGCCTGGTTTGTTTCCAGCTGCTCAGAGAGAAAGAAAGGAGAAAACGGAGGGGATTTAATGATGTGCATAACTGTAGAGAAACAATGTTTGCTTTGTGCTTCTGTAAAGAACGTGTAACAATATGTGTCTTTAACCCTCAGCACCTTGGCAAAAGTTAATCATCTTTCTTAGCATTTGTTAAAAGAATTTTCAAATGACCTTGCAATTAGGAAGACTGGATTCGAAATATCAAAGGTTACGCTGAATTTATTGTTCTTGCACAAGAAGGAGCGTTTAACCGTGAACAAAGAAAAAGGCTCTTAGAAAAGCCTTGACCATTATATATGCTCTAAAACGGGCTGTCTCGGACACCTCCCCATAGATACAGATAGCATCATAACAGTTTTCTTAATCAGTAGTCAGCAGAATATCGCTTTGTTTAAAGGAAGCCTCCCTGACCTTATACATACAGCTGACCTTTATCTGTCCCTGCCAGCCTCTGCAAAAACGCAAATAAAGGGAAGTGCTCACAAGACATATAAGAAATAGAAGCACGTGCACACATTATATGATTTAAAAACATCTGAACCTCAGAATAATCCTAATTTTATAACATTATTTTTATAACATTAATGACCTTCAGACAGCTGTTCAGTAGACCACAGAACTGAATATGTATCTTATCTATATGAATTATAATGAATTATATGGCATTCAGTGACTCCTGTGTAAGTGATTCATGATATACGTAACATAATAAAATATGCCAAATATAATGTTTGTGAATCAACTTCTAAAAAGACAACCCAAATATCATTTTAAAAAGCGATCCAGCACCCTCTGCAGTCCACTGTGAGGGTGTGAAGATATGTTTATGTTCAGTGAATGACTTTTTCTGTGCGCTATACATACCCTGATAAACTCGGCGTGCAGGGAGTCAACTGTTCTCTGTGTTTCCTCCGCACAGTGGCAGTGCTGAACACAGAAGAAAAAGCCACAATTATTTCTACAACTCTTACAAGCACATTTTCATTCATTGAACACTTGTTGTTTTGTCTTATCACTTACACATTTGTTTATTTCCTTTCTGATGCTGACAAAAGCGTTGGCCAGAGCGCTGGAGCAGCGTTGATCCTGTGGCTGAGCAGAGGCGTAGTTGCTGAACACTCTCTCGACGTAGAAACGCAGGACAAGACGTAGGAAACAGCACATCTGACCGTCCTGATGAGAGACACGGACAGGTCAGATTACAGCAACTCATATTTCAAACTCAGAAAATTCAGAGTAAAAGAACAAAACCAGCACTACGTTGTAAAGACTCACCTGAACATTTTTAATCAGAGATTTGGACACAATTTTCACTGCGACCTCGCCGTCTGCTGCTATCTGTAATGCAAATACCACAAAGAACAAATGAGAACAAGTTCCCATTCACTATCCAGGATACCTTCACTTAGACATTGTGCATTTTTGTGTGGTAAAGTGAACATCTGGCGCTGCATGCTTGGCTGGCAATGAGTGCAGTCGCATTTCTTTTTGTATATTTTCACTCATTCTTTTGAGAATGTGTCCGTCTGTGTATTAAACTCACCACATTTGATCGCATTGTGGAGTAATATTTGCGCAGCTCCTGTGTGTGAACGTTGACAGAGCAGCTGTCCAGATGCAGAGCGCGGCTCTCCACCAGTTCACCCAGACGGCTGAGCAGGAGGAGCAGGCAGAGCGAGTGGCCGAGCAGCATCTTCATCATCTCTTGATGTCTGGTGGGAGAGCTGACAGAAACACACACAAAAACAAAAAAACACACAGATACTTAAATTCTAATGTTTTACAGACAATTAGAAAATAAATAGAAAGGCAGTATATCTGCAAAATGTTGTTTTTGGCTAAATAAATCACATAATATGAAGTGATGAAGCATTCACATAACCAGTATGCATTTAGAGCACATTAAAATAGCATAGGGCGAACAGCCCTTGTGATGTTCAGGTACCATCACCCACCGCAGTGTCCCTGACCAGCATCACCTGTGCTCAGACTCACCTGTGTGTCTGTGTGTGTTCCTCAGAGGATGAGTCCTGGGAAAGATGTGCCTCTGTGTCTCCATGCAGGCTCCTCTTATAGTGAACCGAGGGGGATTTTTCCCGGGTATTGCACAGCTCACGAAGCCACATACACAAGCATGCACCTCTACCTGTACATGCACACGCACAAAAAATGTGTTTACAGGAGGAGGAAGTTGGCTACAATTAGAGGAAACTAACAGATTGGAGAAGAGGACAAAAAATAATGTCATATTTGCTCCTCCCTGATGAGTGGTGTCATTCCAGAGCGACGTCTTCCCTCGCAGTGATCTGCTGTGTAATTATTTTCATAGCTCGTCATTGTCATTGCTCCGCAAGGTTAATTTACTCAATTTGATTTTCCTTGTTAGAAAGTACTCATTACATCATTTGGTTAATTATGTATTTAACATGTTAATCTATTGTTTGAGGGTGAAAGGTGTATGTATTTGTTTTTGGGGTTCTCATAGACTTATTATCTGCTTTCAAATTTATATAACTGTGCATGCATATACTGGAAGTATCAGCCTCAGGAGTTTTCAGACATACCCCTCCTCGCTTTCCTCAAGAAGCACTTTCTCTGACGGTGACTTCACTCCTGTCAGACGAGTCCTGATTGGAAACACCTACCTGGCCTGCTTTCCTGCTTGTCTGGTCAGGTTCACTTTTGAAAATTTACTCGCAGTGGAAAGAATCGGAAGCAGGGAAGTCCAAACGGAAACAGGACAAACCTGTCGTTGAGGAGAAATCAGTCAATCAATAGCATCTATAGGAACTGTAATAACCGGAATGAAGGAAGTGCTGAATTTCCAAATTTCCCTCTAGGAGTATACATGTAGAGACAGATGACAGCGCTTCCCAGCTCAGACATGCTTAGTGCTTGTTTCTACCCACTAGAGGTCATCACGAAGCTTTCTGACCGCAGAAAAACTGAAAAAACTGATCAAAGTCTCTGTGGTGAATGTGTGACCTAGTTCTCGTAGATATTTCTGTTCATTTAATACACGTTCACTGCTTTAACACAAAACGCATGTTACATCGAGTTACACCCGCTTTTATACAAGCTGCATCTCTACTGTCTCAAAAGTAACAGAAACGTTACAATAATCATGAGTTATGAGGTTCTGACCCACATAAACTGATCTTATTTCTTTTGATTATTATTATTTATTTGTTTCTGCTATTTTTGATTGAGCAGATTGGAGGAGCTTACGGTAATACAAAGGTTTTGATTGCACCTGTTTGATTATATGTGACAAATATATTGGATTTAGTGAATCTGCTATTCTTCTTTGTGTCACCTTTCTTTTGAAAGGAACGGGTATCCCTGAAGTATTGTAAATGAAGTGTAGATACAAAAGCCTCGGTAGCAAAAGAAAAGAAAACATTCACACTTCAGCCTTCCTCAGCTTTGTGATGTGTAGCACCAGCGACCACTTATGAAGAATTACCGGTGGATTACGAGTTAGTAGTAGAAAAAAAATCGAATTAGTAATTGAAATTAAATTAAGCATCAAACGTGATCCGATGATCGAAGAAAATGTTTTATTTTCTATTATTTGTACAAAGCTTCTTTATACAGAAGAATAATATACAGAAGACTGAGAATAAAAAGAATAAAATGACATTTTTACATGGAGTACCTTGAAAAGCACAGGCACATTTGGGACAGTTTCAACTACATGGTAGTTATGTTTTAAATCTGCTCTTCTGACATCCACTGCAGGTCTGTTTCTTGTCCTTGGTGGCAGCTCTACTCATCTGCTAGTGAACATAACTACCCTCCATGTCTGTAGCATGTCTGTCAATGTACCTGTATTTTCAGGCTTTACTCATTTTTCTGCATCGTGATTTAATAAACAAAAAATGACTGTAACTCCTACAAAAACCTATCTCTAAATGTCGGTATATCCACTCTTTGTAGAGTCATAGTTCAACGTTCAGACTCTTAAATCTGGCAACAATCAAACTTAAACTTCAAAAGCTTTTCTTTTTTTTTTTAAATTTAAAGCTTTACAGTTTTTATTTCCATTTATTTGGAGCTCCACGGTCGATATACCTTTACTCCTCTGAGCTTGTTTTACCTTTAGTAAAGTATGTGCTGTGTGTATTTGTCTATGTGTGTGTGTGTGCATGTGTGTGTTTGCATATTATGTGTGTGTGTGTGTGTGTGTGTGTGTGTGTGTGTGTGTGCATGCCCCAGGGCCTCTAAACACAATTCTCCTAAAAGACAATAGAGCGGAGGTGTCGGAAGCACATGATGACATCCAGAGGGATGGGTGGGTTCAGGTGATTTCCATCCAAGCGCAGGTACCTGACGCAACAGAGTTAATGTCAACAATGACTGACAGAATTATTTTGTTCCTATTTATGGATGTCACAATATGTTACAATACCAGTTTGAATTGTTGAGCGCCAAGTTGTGACACAATGTGACGTACCTTAGTTTGGGTGCCAGGCTGTCATCGCTCAGTGATTCATGCAGGCCGACTGGGCAGAGTACGGTGCCGTTGATGCCTGCCAGGAAGACACAGTCATGAATAAAAAAGCCTAATAAATAGGATTACTTGTGTATAACACTAATCAATTGTACTTGATGGATGTTTTAGTGCTTTTTTAAACAGACTCCAAAGTACTTTGCAACAAGGAGGAAGATTAAAAGACGTAAATCAGTCAAGCAGATAAATTGATTGTCAGTGGCAGCAGTGGAATAAAACATAAATTACAAATTAGACAACAACCAGAGATTAATAAAAGTCAGTTATCATGCAAACAGCTCACATTAGGATTCACCGCTAAAGGATGATTTAAAGCATGTTATTATTTCTGCACTATCTATGCAAAGCCTTGAAAGAAAGCAATCAGAGACATTTTCATAAAGGAAAGATTATCTTGGCACTGGTGTCCATCTTCAAGATAGCCTGACTACCTCCCGAATGATTCATGAAATAACTTTTAACTTAAATGGAATGGCATTCTAAAAACAAGCAAAGTTCTTGTTCAACAAACATGTCAAGAGCATGTCCGTAATCGTCAAGCTCCTCCGCTCCAGGTATGAGTACAGCTGAGTTTATAGATAAAGTAAATAAGATAGGATTAGGCAAATACAGAAGGTTAAAGCTGCATTGATTTTTTTTTTTTTGGCCACTGGGAGGCAGAGGAACTCAGAAACAGCACTTACATAAGAGTTTTTTGGGGTAACAAGTCAGCAAATACTTGCATTTTGAGTCATTTTTCTGGCCATATGTTCAACTTCATAGTCATTAGCCAACATTTTGCTTGACGCAGGTGTTTAGGGAGCGAGCCAAACAACACATTTTGCTTTCACAAGCTAAAAGAGGACAAAACTCTTTCACAGCTGATTCTCTGTCTCCCCCTGCCATCCCTCTGAGTGAAATATTGATGCGTGAAGTTAAGATATATAATGAGATTTATGGGACAATTAAGTCAACTGACTCATAAAAACAATTAGAGATGCAAAAATATTTGCTCATTATAAACAATAAAGAAGTAATAAGAGTTAACTTAAACTCAAAATTAGACTGATATCATGTTTTAAAGCCCCTACATACCTTTGCTCCACCCACAGAGGAGTTGGTGTTTTCACTTAATCTACCTGATTTGACTTTTTACTCAGGATTGTCTTGTACAGATTGTGCTTGATCAAGATCTCCCCTGTTAGCTTTGTTTCACCTTGGACAGGACAGTTCAACTTACACCTTTATTATTGGGTTAACTCGTGGAGTTTGGTAATTCTATCATAAACCTGAGCAGAGGTGTAGTCAGAAATAATGGAAATAAATGTACAATATTACAACATTAAAGCTGCATTATTTTTTGGGCCACTCGGGGGCAGCAGAGCAAGCCGTTAAACACAATATTGACATATTATTACTTTTCACAGATGTTATGGCAAGCAACTGCCTATTTACACATGCAGCAGACACAAAGCGACATTAGCATTCATTTAGGGTTGAGTTTTTATGTTCACCTGACAAATGTCTAATGTCTAATATTAGCTGGAAATGAGGCAAGGGTGTAAATCAAAACAGCAAAGGTTTCGTCACTACGAGCTTTTTGCACTGATTCGTGCATTTTTAAGTACACTAAATGCTTCGTAAATATCCGTGTTTTTGCCATGTGTTATCTAATATTTCTGCTCTCATAAATCCTAGAAGCTGGTGCTGATTGCTGCTCCGACAACTTACTCTCGATGCTGTTGTGGTTGAGGTGCAGCTGCTCCAGGTGACCGTTGAACAGAGGAATAGAAGCGAGCTGGTTGTGGGACAGTTGCAGGTCCAGCAGGGTGGATATGTTGAACACAGCCTTAGGAACTCCTTTATCACTCAGCTGGTTGCGGTTCAGCCTCACAAACGCCAGATGAACGAAGTCTCTGAAGTAGTCTCTGAACAAGAGGACGAGAAGAACAACTGTAAATATTTAGATGTAACCGGGTACCATGCATGCAGTTTGTTTATGCACATGTGGTCATCAGCTATGTGACAACTGTGCGCTGTATACTTGCTTTGGGATGTCGTCTATATTGTTCCTGTCCAGGAAAAGCTGTATGATGTTATGGGGTACACCAGCAGGCATCTTTTTCAGGATATTGCGAGCCAGATTGAGCTGCATGAGGCTTCTCAGGTCTTTAAATGTGTTCTTTCCCAGGTCACTGTCACTCAACTGAAAGAAGGTCATGTCAAAACTCATGTTTGGTCAGGAAACTTCTCATGCCCAAACAGGAAAGGTATTTCAAACTGAGGTTTACCTGATTGTGGTACAAGTCAAGCAGAGTCAGATTCCCCATCTTGCTGAAGGCACCAGGGGGAATCTTAGAAATACGATTCCTAGCGAGTCTGAGCTGTTCTAGGCTTGCTGGGAGACCTGAAGGGACCTCTTTCAGCTGGTTACCCTGTGCATAGAGGTACAGCAGTGATGGGATCTTCTCAAACACCTGCACAGGAGATGGACACAGAAAACAAGTGTTTTTGATTGTTTTATGGCATTTTCAAAGCATCAGTATTAATCCAGAAAGCTTCCTTACCTGTTTGTTTATTCGATGAATGCGGTTATTAGCCAAGTTAACCCAGCGGACATCAGTGGCGTTGACGAACGCCTCTGGTGTCACCTCTGAGATGTAGTTGTTCTGCAGGTACAAGTAGTGGGTTCTTAATGGGATGACAGGGATCACACGGATGTTCCGGTTCTCGCAGTTGAGAGATTCTGGATAGCTCGGGGAGCAGAAACACTCTCTGGGGCAGTCAGGGAAGATGGAAGGTGGGCCAAGGATGGGTGGGGGGAAGTCCGTAGGCTCCACAGGCTCTGGCTGTGCTGGTGGTGCAGGAACCCGGGGGACAGAAGGCTTCCTGGTGGTGGCTGGGCGCCTGGTGGGCTTCTTTGGCCGATTTCTCTGGGTGAACACTGCCCCCATTAGGAGGAACAGAGCCAATGCAGAGAAGAGTCCCACGCCGGCCTTCATGGTCCTGTGGGAGCATGATACAGGTAGTTTGTACAGGTAAGAGAGAGATTTGGTTCCACACAATCAGATCAGCTCATCCGACTCATGCAGAAAGTTTAGTACCAGAGTTGCTCATTTTCCTGTTTCTTGCTCTTTGGGAGCTCAGGGCCACTCACAAGTGTGTTCAAGCAAACAAAGACAGTCGTCTCTGATTACAATGAAAACTTCAGTAAGCAACAGTGTGTATCTGCTGTTTGATTGTTCCTATTTTGAGAGGGGCTTTCAGGGTTGAACTGGCCAGTGCGGTAGTATGTAGACAAACATATATCAGGTTTCTTTTGGATCTAAGACTGTAAAACTGTTAAACCAATGTGCTGTCTGACCTTTTACCGAACCTTTATTTCAACATCAGATATTGCTGCTGTTATGTAAGTGTGAATTTTGTTCTTCATGACTTCAGTGTGTACTATAAGTAGGTGTGTGCACTAAGAGGGTTTTTCCAGGGTCTTTAATAGAGTAAGAATAGCATGTTAATGAATTGCTATGCATCGATGATTAAATGTCATAATATAAATTGATATGTTATTCCAGCTCAAACTGATGCAAGATGGAGGTCTGTGGCTTGGTTATATAAGGGGAAAGGAGGGAGCAAAAAAAAAGCAGGCAGTGATTTATTTAATTTGATTTAGTTGAAGAGGAGGAGGGGCAAATACTGATACAGGAAATTAGAACTTATGAGAGAGAGGGGAAAGGTTTGGATTTGGAACAAAGACTCTATTGTCAAAACTAGTCCGGGGGGAGAGTCGTGGAGGGAAAAACTGCAGGTCTGGAAGGTTAAGGTCTTTGACACAGGAGAGGCACAAAGGAAACTGGACTTAATCCCAATGAGCCTCTGATGGAGGCAACGTGTATCTTTTAAACCATGCTAAATGCAAAAATGTTGCAGAGTAGAGTATTAATTTTGTTATTTTAATGGTATCATCCAAGAGTTTGATTGTATTCGATTGCTTTTTAATACATGTCGAAAACAGAGGCGACTCAGCTCTTGTATGTGTACAGTGTAATGACGGCGATGCCCTTAGAGTGAGAGACTGCAACACACACACACACACACACACACACACACACGGACACAGATGTTTGACTTTGCGTCACAAGTATTTAATCCACTTGTTGTCTCTTAAATCTAAAGTTTCAGATTATTTCGAAAGGCTGTTTGTGTGCATTAGTTTTTTTTTTCCACTGCGCATTGTACTTCAGCAGCATAAGTCTGTTGTAAATAATTACCACACAGCTGTCAAAATATAATAATGCTGCAGCCCCAAATGCACCATTAGTTTCCGATCACTTTGCTCCAGTTATGCAGGCCAGTTTGATAAACATCACATATGAATCACAGGGCAGGAATGGGGCTCAGAGCCAGAATCTGTCCTGCCTGGAAAAACAAATCTGAACTTTTCTCTGACAGTGTTCCCTGGCACTGCCCTTCCTTTTCCCTCTCAGCCACCCAGAGCCTCCCAGCCCCTTGTTCAAAAAGCAGAACCAGTTCTGCTTCGCGCTGCTCTTGTCATGACTTGTGGTCTGGGAACCAAATAAAGTCTCAAAGGGGGCTGAATCATTGGTTATTTGTGACCTTGATATGCAAATCTGATCATCTGATATGAGAACTAAACGGTCACTGTAGTGCGTCTGCAGGTTGGGATGGCAAACCACGTCATCCTCCACTGACCCGATTCAGATGACTGTAATTCATGTATCCACAGCCATTATTAACCAGACTTTAGAATCAGAAATTATTGTGCCATTAATCCTCCTTTGACACGACACAAGGTCCATTTAGTAAATGTCCTGGAGCTTTTGATCATATTACAGCTGTGTAGAAGATTGCTCAGTTGTCATGGAAATTCAGAATCACAATTAAGGCCAAATTCTTGTTTCAAAGTCCCAGAACAGTTATTAAATGGACTTATTGGTGGGAATGTTTTCTCAGCTGCTGTTTCCAAGATCAACAATGCATTTTGAACGTCTACAATTTACTTCCCCTCATCTGAAACCACTCATTAAAAAATATTTACTTTCTCATGAGTGAAGATGTCGAGATGTTTTTGCAAGGCTTTGATATCTTTTTATTTGGTACTACTGCTGAAAAGTCCTCAGTCAACATCAGAGCTATAAATCCAGACTTCTGCTTATGTCCACGAGCAATAGGAGAACAGAAAAACCATAATACTCATTCACGAGTAGCTTTCCAACAAAGCTCTTTGTTACCACAAAGTCCTTCATGATGAACTCTCTCATTTCTGTTATTCCTTTCGACCGAAAATAGTCACCACTGTTTTGTAAGGCCACTAAATAAGCCCCGAAAAAAGAGCCACAACATGCACAGCAAAAGATTCAAATATCTGAAAATATCTGTGACTAATCAACACAATTACGAAACAATCTCCAACATCTCCATGTATCATGCTTTGAGAATGTTCTAAATACAGAAGTGCTGAAAACCCTCATCACCAGAAAATATTCTCTGTTAGTATTACAAGATCGTCAAAACATGCGGGTGGGGCCGCCCTGCAGTGGATGTGCAAAGATTGAATCTCTGCTACATCAATCTGGATGTGCGGGGAAGGAGCTGGAAGGTGCACGGATAAAAAAAAAACAACAACAAATGATTGATTTGAATTTAAAGTGAGAGTAGAAAAAGAAAACCCTTCAGACTTTGTCCTGATCATCAGCCAGCTCAACCGAGATCGATCATTGTTCTCCTTTTACATTTCACAGAGGGATTTTTTTAAAGGATCAACCCTCTTACACAACATGATTTAAGACAGCCTGTGATTTAATTTCCAGAATATTCCTCTTCAGTTTTATTTTGTTACAACACACATCCAGACATGTTATCCATCAGAATGTGTGATGATACGATGTTTTAAAGTACAACTTCACTGCCAAGTAAATAGAAATGTGTGCACTGCTTTGAAAATTACTTCTCATCTGATAAGCTGCAACAAAAACAAGATTTTTCTCTCCGCCAGCCAAAGTAAGAGTTTTCACAAGCGTGTCTGAAGCTCTTCGTGTTTTAACTGCAGCTCCTCACACACTGATGGAGACAAAATCAAATCAAGGTGAGTGTGCAGGAGGAAAGCAGCAGCAGCAGCAGCAGCAGCAGCAGCAGCAGCAGCGTGGTCAAAGCGTGCTGCGGGCAGCTCCCCGGAGGACAGAGTACCACTCTGTATGGCACGACGTTTCTATAGAAACGCACCAGCATGGCTCAGCTGTACCTATGCCAGGACCCACACACACACACACACAAACACACACGCTGCTCGTTCTGCCTTCACACACAAACACACACTCTCCAATTCCTATCTTATTGATAATGTCACATCTGAAACAGACCCCCCCCCCTGAAGACAGCAAATAAAGTTTCTTACCTGCCTCTGGTACCTGCCCTCTTTCGTCAAGTCACAAGTTTTGTGTCTTTTCTTCTTCTTTCTGCCTCTCTCACTCTTTTCCTTCCCCTCCCTCTCTCTCTCCCTCTCTCTTCCTCTGTCTCTCTCAGTTCCCAACCCTCCCCTCTCTCTCTCTCTCTCTCTCTCTCTCTCTCCTTTAGTGGACTCTGCTTGTTGGGTTTGTTCCTTGGCTTTTTCTTTTTTTCTCCCTCTGAAGGTCACAGTGGTTCTTTCTCCCCCTCTGCTCGGATCAGAGCCAGTGAGGTTTAATCTTAATTCCTTCTGCAAGACTGCGGGCTCTTTCATGTGTCTGAACTGTGTCATGGTTTGTTATTATTTTGTTCTGTTGCAGCTCATGAGAATGTTTGTCTCAAATAGACAAAAAAAAATAGAGGACGCACACGCATGTTTGCATATTTGTGTGTATGCACAAGCTTATGTTCTTGTATCAGATGGCTTTGAGAAATACTGTGAACACTGGACCTCTGTTAGGGAAGGCCCAGCTGTAATCTAGCGTCTCCCCTCTGTCTCCCACCCACCCCACTATTGTTTAGATGACTGCACTCGTATCCAGTCATGTGCTTTTCATTAGCAGCATCCCTCCTCTGACTCCATGGCATCTTTTCCGTAACGGTTAAATGTCCAGGAGGATTTTTTCCCTTCAGCATCAGTAAATTCGAGTCCAGCTGAGACACGGGGTGTTGCGGAGTTCTTCAGGAAATAGGCTGATGTGACACATTGATTAACAAAGTGTAGAGCCTCTACATGTGTGTGTGTGTGTGTGTTTGCTTATGTGTCACTGGGGGTTAGGTTTTGGACATGTGTTTGCTGCCCTGCATTCCTGCAGAGTGAGCTGCAGCCCAAGGATAATGAGGCGAACATATGTGAGGAACGGTTTCTAACACACATGTACACACATGTGCCTAATTTTCTCACTTTCTTTTTTCCCTTTTTTATAAATTCTCTCCTCTGCACTCCTGTCTGCTCTTCGCTCAGCCACCAGGTTTGGGATGTGGTGCTCAGCTGGGCCAAACATCTGGTCCAGACTGGCTCCACCAAAGAATAGATACTTCAACAAATAGCACACAAAGAGAAACGGGCAACTGGACAAATACGTCACTTTTTTGGGTTGGTTGCTTTTGCTTTTTCTTTTCTATGCTACTATTTGAAAGACAGTTTCAAGAATGTTATTTAATGACTCCTGTGATCAGCTATACTGACCTCATTTCTCTCCAAAGGTTTTTTTTTTTTTTTGTTGCTGTCTGCAGGGATGACATCATTGGAAATAGTCGCTCATTAATGGCAATGTCTCATGATTTGCTTTTTAATGTTTCATGTATCGTGTCCATAACGAAACGGTGAATTTAAAACAGCACAGTACATGTGAAAAAAGTTTAAATTGAATAAACTGGAAGTTAAAGCAAAAGTGATTCTCTAAACGAGGTGGTCCGCCACTAATTGTTGGTATCTGGCTACTGTTTGGCACTGTGCTGACACTAAATATGTGGCTGCTGTGTAGTGGTGACCATTTGATGCAAGAAAAATAATCCAGACAGACAATATAGTATGTTCCTGTGTCAGAAGAACACCAAGAATGACCTGTCTCTCTTTCACTTTAATAAATACATACTATTATTAGGACATGAGTATGGCAATTTATTCTATTATCCAGTCCAACAGATGGTCGACACATTATGAGAACATAATAGCAGGTTACACTAAAATAACCTGTAAGTTCTGCAACAGACATACATCATTTTCACAATGTAGACACAAATCATATTATATTTATTGTTCACGTTGTATTTTACCGTATGTAGCTAATCTTTGAGGATAAACTGTGTGGTCTGGTTTTGCACATGTGGCCTGTGAAATGCAGCGGTTTTGTCTGCAGCGCTCGGATACAGAGATTGTCAGATTGTTAGCACTCTGAAATCAACCCGTCGATACAAGAAGGGAGTTATATAAAGGGCAGAGAAGCTGCTTTCACGGCAGGAAATCTTTAAGCAGCAGCCCTCGCTGCTATTACATACTGCAGCAGCTGTTTTCCAAACAGATGGAGAGAGAGAGAGCAAGGCAGTCTCAGGCTCCAGCCCAAAATGACTTCGTTTGTATAATAATCTGAGAACTTTCCAGGAACGGCCTGTTCTGTCATCTACAGAGCGATTCGGACGTTTGAAGTGTTTGATTTAAAAGAGACGCGCATGAGTTTTAGCCAGAAATGTTCTCGGGGGAAATACTGCCAGAGAAATATTCATAATCTCCCCAACATTCGAAGACAACTTTCTGATGATTTGCACCGTTGCAACAAGATGATACAGCATCCTTTGCACACTGTAAGTTCTGCAGGCCGCACCCAGTTTCTCGTTACCAAAGCAAAGTCAAAATCCACAGCTTTGGACGCCCATCTTGGCAAATGTTAGCAGTCTTTCATAAAAATGTGCTTGCCCCCTCCTCAAAGGTTTTCTATGAATGTATTGTCCTCTAAGTAATTTTATGATTTCACTAAATTATTATTGTATAGATGATGAATAATCTTTGTTATTCAGTTAAACAGTGAAGGGTGTTCACTGGGTGAGAAATGCAAACAAACTTAACACATGTAGAAGTTCTCTTATCCGCTGTTTATTCTGTCCACCACCCAGAACTCTGAGAATGGGACACTGTCATACCACGACGTCAGTAGACAGATAGCTGGAAGGCCCTTTGTTTATCTGTGAAGTCAGATCCAAAAAAATATTTAAAATGAGTGTGTTTCTGTCAATCAAACAAATACCAGTGAATTATTACATCTCATTTGCAGAACATTCAAACCATGTGTCTTTTGTGCACGGTCATCACATCACTAAAGTGAAAATGTTATAACGCACACTTCATCAGCAAGTGTGGGTCCAAATGGCAGAGACCGATGAGGCTGAGAAGATTTACGTCATGCATGAAATCACATTACACGTGCTGTTAACTGAAAAACACTTTGAAAAATGTCTAGTAAGCATATTGTTTACCAAGTTACTAGAAGGAAGACATCTGGATACCGCTTCTTTCCAAAAGCCAAGCTCATCCATTGTACTTTAAATCAAACATTGTCCGGCCCAGCAGGCTGCAGCTCACACACTGTTTACACACAATCCGATGAACTGGTCAGCTCATTGTTTTACACAAAATTCTTGGAATATGTTACTCATTATCATATTTTCAGGATTAGAATTCATCAACATTGATTCAAAAATGACTTAAATCTGTTTTTATCCCTCTTTGGTATGCATCAGCGTAATAGGATGGTGTAACCAGGTTTAATCCACAGCTGGCTGCAGATGTGGATGCTTGAATGAACCTATCCTGTTTTGGCACTGTCTGCACTGTCATGTCAGAAACCTTCATGAGGCCAACTTGTCTGGTGAAATGATGGTTTGTTTAAACTAAGCTGAAGTTTTACATTCCTTTTAATAAAACACTGAGCACTTGTCAGTACTGGTCTTCATGTGCTTCTTGCATCGTGTACAGTTTTTTTATATTGTTTCTCCCCCAACATCATTTTGATTGGACCATGGTGGAGGAGATGCAGATAAGAACAAGTAAACAAGTCGGTGTGTAATACGTAATCTTGCAAAAATCAATCAATGACACCTTTGGCTGCACTCAGCATCCTGTTGCTTGAGCATCATCAAGTGACACAAACTGAATGCTGGATGTTGGAGAAAGATACAGTATTTTTTTTTATGTTCTTATATTTTGTCTGGCTCCATGATAACAGCCAACACCACGAAGCCACCAACGCCAGACCCACGCCATGCAGCCAAGCCAACATCCAAGCTCAGCTTTGGTTACAGTTAGCCAGTTGGCGGTGCCTGCTTTGCATCCTTCTTGGCTAAGTTATACACCACCCGCTTTGTACCGTTACTGAGATGAACATTGTCCGCTTTGGATTTTCCCAGAAAATCCACCACAGGCTTGGAAATTATTCCAATCCCAGTTTTTAAACTAACCTTAAATGTTACAAATTGGCAACAAAAAGTGATTCATACATAAAATCTTTCAGATTCTCACATATTGCACCTTTAATGTAGAGCATTATATACTGTACTCTAGCAAATACACACTTATCTTTTTGTATACAGTGACAAAGTCATAAGATTTTAAATAATGCTGATTTTAGACAGACGAACAGAAGCAGTCTTCTCATTTCTGGCTCGTAACTTATAGCCTTTGCAGACTTTCAGGTTATAATAGCTGTAACGTTTCACACAGTGATGGAGAAATACTAGTGGAAAAAGTGCTACCAAGAACTGGACATTTTGTTTTTGTTAACACAACCTATAACCCCACAAAATGTACTTACCTATTAGGCAAAAAATGTGTTGCCTATATTAAACTCTTGATATTGAGTACTGCTCTGACCACAGCTTCATGCAGACCTGACACTACTAATTTAAATTACTGAATTATGATTGGACAGTCACTGTTTTTAACAGTTACTGGGAGGTCAGGGTTTAGCAAACAGTCAACTGATTAAATAAGGGGGAGGGAATGTACCTAATAAGTTGCATACGTTTATAATTGACTTTTTTTCACTGTATACTAATTAGGGGACAGGAAATAGTGAAGATGTTTACACAGATGGATTCTTGGAAATGAAAAGGAAGCATGTCCATATGCTTCATAGTATGATAAATGGTTGTGGTGCAGCACATCAGTGTGTGTGTATGCGTGTGTCCATATTGTTTTGGGTAACCTGCATGTGTTTCACATATGAGGCCCTGTGTCAGTTAAATATGGACTCCATAAGTAGTCAAACTTTGTTCTCACACGCAACACACATAGTTCATACATTTGACGTCCAGTCTGCACTCCACACTCCCAACTTTAAACATTCTGACACCCCCACCTCTCTTTATGTTTAATCAGCAAGCTAATGAATGTGTCATCTGGGTAAGGAGAGTAGAAAAAAACACAAGTACTCGCTCTACTCTGAGTTATATTGCAGCTCTATATCAGCCGTGTACACGTGGTGCTGAGAAAAAGATCCAGTGGTGCACAGTGGAGGGTCTGTGGGAGAACCTCAGGAGATAGTGTCGTAAACAGTTCTTCTCAGCGTATGAAACTTTGTGGATTTAGGATTAAAAGTCGGCGTCTGTATCTCTCCACTGTCCACTCTCATGCTTATTGTCAAAACTAGACGAAGAGAGAACTCAGATAATAAAAGCTAGATCCCCAAATTGGGTTTATTGCTAATTGTTTTGGCTGAAGTCTGAAGAACAGAAGGTTCTGCGAAGATCATGTCTTAACTGCTGCCATGCATCGAAAAACTTCAGCCTTCTTTCGTTTGCGATCAAGAGTTTTTTTTTACTGCATTGCAAGTTGATGACTTTGTAAAAGAGAGGTAACTCTGCTCAGACCTGAAAGCAAATGAAAGACAGCAGAATCAGCATCTGTCTGTGCGTCTGACAGGGCTGGAGGTCTTTAGTCTTGCTTGTAAACAGGCCTGTAAATGAGACTAACGGCTTCCTCAGTGGTCGAGCCAAAACCACAACTACCATACGAGTCTGCCTTGGATTTAGAGATGATTTCTCCACCCAGCAACAAAACAGACCTTTCACACAGCTGGGAGGTCTAAATCTATTATTGCATGTGATGCATATGATTGTATGTATAATTACTCTTTTAGAGCCAGATGTAAATCAGCCTGTCAAGTCGTTTTGTTTGTTAAACTCTAAAAATACACAGGCTTGAATCAGGGCAATGACTCCTTAAGCATAATCCATAGAATATCACCTTGTCCTAAAGCCACTGGAAGACTTGACCTTGACCTACCTTTTACTGTAGATGAGCACCTATTTATCCAAAGTATTGCCACATCGGTTACAGAGTGAAAGTCACATGATAAGGTCATGGTGAGTGGAGCAGAAAAGAGTCGCCAAATCAGCAGCTTCAGCGGAGAGAGACTCCATGTGCAGAGAGGTGACAGTCAGCACTCAGCTAACACTCTGGTGCCTGGACTAGCAGTTTAAATATGCAATAAAATGCAATAAAATGAAGGGTTGCATCCTTATAGGGTTATGTATGGCACTATTGTATCCTGGTATAGTTAAAAAAATGCTTGTATTTACCTCAATTAATCACTGATTTAAAGCCTATATGATATCAGTCTCATTAAGCCAGAGTCAGTGTTTAGTTTGTCCATTCTGGGCTACTGTAGAAACAAGGTGGTGCAACATGGTGGTCACTGTGGAAGACCTCTATCTGTAGATATAAAGGACTCGTTCTAAGCATACTTATGATTATATGTTCTATTTCTGCATGTCTGCAGCAGAACCAGAGAGACTGAGTGGACTGGTCATGTTGTTCTTTGAGGATGAATGAGCTAAAAAGTTGCACCAACAGTAGGGAACATCCTCCGACAATGTGATGCCTAGACATGTAGCGCCGTGTACAGTATGTGTGCGGAGCCGTATGTAAAACCTCTGCAGTTTGTCCAGTTTGTGGCTGCAACCGCTGAACAGTTCATTGTTTGCCGTGTTGTCAGCTTTGGTGATGTTCGTTTCTACTGCTGATTCTATGATGAAGAGTTTCGAGTTTTGAGTTTTGTCTGGTTAATTTCTATGATGAAGAGTTTCGAGTTTTGAGTTTTGTCTGGTTAATTCTAATAAAACTAAAACTTTTACTTACTTATTCACAACAAGCTGCAAACCCAACACTGACATCATGTGAATTTGATATAGCGAACATTTCAGTAGACTGCTGTCTGTGTCTTGGAGTTGTGTTTTTTGGCCACCCGATGCTCCACGTGTTCGCCAGCTATGTGATAACTGTGTCTGTGTGTTTGGTGCTTGGTCAACAGTGGATAAATTAGATCTTGTTCATTTATCTGCTGCAGCTGGAAACGAGGTTGATTAGAGTTCGTCTGAATAATATCGATCGACTAACATAACAAGTTTTCCTAATCGAGGTCCCAGATATCTGAGTCTTTCCACAAAAGAAAATGCTTTCAGCAGTTCATATTTAGTTCTTCTAGACAGACATTGCAGAACAAAATAAGAAGATACCATCTGGAAATATTAACAGTGCAACTGCAGACCACTGACAGCAGTGGATAAAGTTAGAGATTCAAACAGGTTTTTGGTTTTTGGACCTGTTCATAACCTGCGTAGATCGTAATAATGTGGGCAGAGGGATGGGATATGTGAGTGGTCTTGAGCTCTCTATGCCGCTGTTATGACACCGCAGGGAGCTTCATTACGGATTGTTTTGACTGCTGGTTTCCAAGGCAGAGTTTAGTTCAGAGGAGAGGACTGGCCAAAAAGTGGTTTAATGAATCCACCAGTCAGAGTTTTGTTCTGTTTTTAAATGCCTGCAAATGTAATCCCCCTGACTAGGATTAGAAATAACATGAATTACTGTCTTCCAAACTTCATGAAAAATAATTCATGTCACCTGAAGCTTGAAACCAGAAAAGAAGGATTCAAATTGGAGCTCCGTTTTTTGTTTTTTTATTGCATAAAAATGTCTACCAGTTTAAACAAACTTCTTCTTTTTCTCTCCAGTTTTCCGTAACGATTTTGAATTTTTCCACTCCGTTTAGATCCTCTTAGTTTGGAAGTAGTGATGGAAAAGATGGCATTAGCTATCTGCTGCTGGACAATGACCACTTCAATACCATGTTAAGTTACTGCACCACTTTAAGTTAATGGTCCACACCACCGTAATGTGCCAGGGAGCCTTTCAGGTGCTTCCATGTGCCATCTGGCTGTAGGGTGTCTCCTCCTGCCAGTTGGCCATTTCTGAAAACTTACATCTGTTTCCTCTCAGTTGGTTGAGTGTTCACTAATACAGATTGCATACTGTATTTCAAATGTGTTTTCGTTTAAAATACCGGCATTGTTACTGCTAATAAATCTGTGCTTCATATTTGATCGCGGTGCTTCAGGCCTCTGAGAGTGAGGAATGCAGCAGAGGGTCTGGTTTAAGTGTGAGACGGTGACTGACTCTCAGCACGGCAGTAAAACAAAGAAAACTAGGCGCTGGGGAAAGTAGAGTTAGTATCATATTCATCACAGAGGGTGTGCGGATGAAAATAATGAAGTGTCAGAGCAGCTGAGGACGAGCATCAACCACAGTGCAGCGCTCACCTCCATTAAGAGAAGTTGATTAAGAGAATAGATTGACATATTGGGAAAATATTGGGAAAATATTGGGAAGACAGCGATTTTATCTGTGTCTGCAGGCGTACAGCCAGCAGCCAATTATCTTAGCTCAGCATAAAGACTGGAAACAAGGTGAAAACAAACACCTACCAGCTTCTCTACTACATCTCGTGTGTTTAACACATCCCAAAAACAAAGCGTAAGAACAACTAGTTCTAGTTTTACGAAGGCTCGTGTAACTATTTCAGGCCAGGCAGCAGTTTTCCTTTAAGGTAGCTCAGGTAACTGCCTGCTGGCTTCAGCTTTTATTACATTTAAAGACCAGATATGTGTCAGAACAGAGTGTCTCGTGTAGCACTCAGCAAGAAAGTGAAAAAGCATATTTCCCCCGAATGCTGACCCATTCCTTTAAGATAACGTTATGTAGCAGATGTGCTGTTTTGTATTGTGTTTACAGCCTTTCAGCTGCAACGTGAAACCGTTCAACTTTCCATCATGACTTCATAAATACCCGGTAGAGTGTCTGCTGGTCGTCATTGGAACAAGTTTACACACAGAGTTTTATGGTTAATCGTCCCTCAAAGGAACTCTGTGTGAGTGACTGACTACCTCTGGTAAATGTTGGTCCAGACATAGCTGAAGTCTGATCAGACAAACACACTCACAGCATTTTAAAAGACTTTTCCAGGTGTCACCTGGAAAATATGGCAGTGGCTTTAGCAAAACACACACACAGTCACACACACACATAATAAGTACTGTGAGTAGTTATTAGTAAGTAGAGTCCCTGTACTATTTAAATTAAACTCTAGTGACAGTGATTCTCATCCGAGGGACTTTTTTTTTATGGTGATTGTGTAGTTTTACATCTTCAGGCACATAAGAATGATTAAAAATGAACAATATGAGTACAGAAAAACACTGATTTGTTCATATATTAAGTATTAAACCAGTGATAAGTGGCCACAAGTAGACATTGCGTTGCTTTAATGGCACACAAGCCACAAGTCAAGTTTAAAGAACAACCAGAACAAGTTTAGTGTGGCCTAAACAAGCATAAACAATGTGTTTTTCTATTACCCAGAAAGTGATGACAATCATCTAAATCAGATATATCAGATATTCCTGCTTTCTGAAGTGAGTCAGTGAGCGAGATAAAGTTGTTTGATGTCTGTAATTGCATATCTCATAATACTGACTTTGCGTTCTGTAATTATGAAGAAAACCGTCTCAGAGTCACATGATCTTTATCTCGTAATGATGGTAAAATGGTATTGCAATTATGAGATCGTTACCTCATAATCATTAAGAAGCATTGTCATTATGAGAAAAGCAACACATGGTTATAGCGGTCCACCATTTGAGTAAACAGGATCACAATGACTCTGCCCTTTTTCGCTGGTACTTGCTTCTTGGTTTGTGGCATTTAGGAGAAATGTAGATAGTTTTCTCATTAGTGTCAGCAGTGTGCAGACATTTTGTAGATAACAACACCTGAGGTTGATTTGGCTGGTACAATACATGAGATACTAAAACATTTGGAGATATAGAAGTCATAATTACGAGATATTAAAATGATAATAACATCCATTCAGTTGCTGTCTCACACTCACACACATCCTCACTGACCTCTGAATGCTGAACTAATATTAATATCAACGTCAGTATATTTTTGGAGCGCTCCACCCATTCTCCTTAGTAGTTTTTGGACGCGTGCTCAAACAGAATAAACTGTGACAGCTTGACAAAACACAGGCTCAAAAAACAAACCATAGAAATGTTTTACACGATCCATTAATTCACCATTAAAGGCCAAATGTCAAGCTCAACATCAAACAGTAAAGTTTCCACAAACTCTGCTGCTCCTGCAGGTTGTATTTGCTCCTTCTAGTTTCTCTATTTACTTCTGTACATATTGGATACCTGCTTGTTTATACTTCATACTATGCTCCATAGAGATATGTACATAAACATAACATAACACTAAATCTGTCCTTATTATACTACCCCATTGGTCATAGGTCATTATGTCTATTTATTAATTTGTTTTTACGTATATTTATCTAGTTAGATGCATACCACTGGCAATATAATCAAATATAAGTCTCCCCAAAAAACTTCATTAATAATTATTTATTTATAAACAAACAAAAGTTAGGAAGAAGAAGCTACGTTAAGAAGAAGGATAAAGTATAACCAGCAGATAATTTACCTTTAATTGTAAGAGGTAATATGTCAAATATTCTTGTTTGTAGTTCTAAATATTTACTTAATTGTATAATTAATACAGCTCAATTTGACATAATAACAAGTATGTAATGTGATTGCATGTATGTCAGGTATTGACAACTTTATAATAATAATAATAATAATAATAATGAGACAACTTCACAACATTTTGTTAATTTTATTTTGTTGCTCGTGCAAACCAAATGTCACATTTAGAATCATGAACATCAGCTTTAAAATTTTAAATTTTGTTTTTTATTCATTGTGTTATTGGATAGCTTGACACAGACAGGAGGGTGGAGGGGTTGACATGGAGCAAAGGGAGCAGGCCATACCCTAACATGTGGTGTGCACTCTACCGGGCGACCTCAGCTTTCAAATTAAGGTTTAATGTAACAATAATTTGCAAAAAAGACTTTCAGTAGCTGCGTCAAAACATGTTCGTAGTCCTTCAGGCTCCATGTGTGGACTGGTGTGGCTGTTTAACACTGTCCAGCTAACTGAGTCAGATTCTCTCATGGGAAAGCTACTGGATTTTGCCATTCATACATGTTTCCCTTTCCCCCACCTAAGACAGCTCAGTTTAACCAGAGCACATTATCCTGTAGAGTCAGAAATGAGAGGGTTTGTCACAGTTCCTATTCGGTAATAACACACAGATGTACAACCCTGCTGAGGCAGAATTTAGGAAGGATGGCTTGAGAGAGAGAAATCCAGGGGAATGCACTGGTGGTATGAGAAATGTTTTGATCAGAACTTCTGGCGTTATGATAAAATGACACTGGTTTAGTGTACAAGTTCAAGTTCTGGCATCTTTTGAAGGTCAGTTTTCCTTTTAGTGCCTGGCAGCGAATCTACGTATAGACTTCTTCTCTGGTTTCTAGCATAAAGGCTGAGATCTTTGACGAACAAAACAAAGATCTTAAGTTGAGTCACATTTTTTTCTCTTTGAATCACGAGACGAGGTCGGCCCGCCACATACAGTCATCCTAATTGTGGCATATGCTCAGAAAGTTAAACATAAATACTTTCAATCACTCGCAGACAGTAAACCCAATCAAGGGGCAGATGTTGGTAGGACATCTTGTTTCCGTCCAGTCGTAATACCTTCATCCTGGAGTAGGACAGAGGGCCCACGTCTCTGCAGAAACTAGTCATGTTGATCCCTGTGGTGAACACACAGAAGAGACTCATTACTCAGTGTGCGACAGCCTGCTGTTTATTGTAGATACTAAAGCAGTCCAGAGAGCTTTGATTTCACATCATGTCTCGTGTAAATGATTAAGATGAAGCACGTCAATTACATAAGTTTCAACAAAGCTCTGTCTGCACACGCTCTTCTTCTGAAAGAGTTCGTATCTCCCGTTCAGTGTCTATGGTGCAAATGGGGGGATGAGGAAACCACAATGCCCTCCTCTGCGTTCTCATTTCATTTCAGTAGTCGAGCCTCCCTCAGCTCAGACTCAAGGCTTTGGCAGACAGGAACCTGCAGTAGCTGTCACGCTGCTAGCTAGTTAGACGATGAGGTGTATGTTTTTGTGAAAGTGTTTTGCCGTCTGTCTGTCTGTCTGTCTGTCTGTCTCTCTCTTTTGGTACACAGCCCCGCCGTCTGCTGCATCACAGATCCAGAAACAAGAACACGCGTCATTGCTGCCGAATGGTCAAAGAATGGCTCCTGGCTACAAGTGTGCAGCAGTGTGACACCGATCTTATCTGTGAAAAAAAAGGTTGATTTGATGGGGAGCAGACGCAGAGAGAGAGAGGGGAGAGGAAAGAGGAGAGGGGAACAGCATGTGCTTCTGGCTCATCTGGTGCTCTTACTTCTGAATCCATCACAGATGTTTTCATACCACTCTCCTCTCTTCATAACTAGTCTACTTTCCCCTCATCCAGCCACCCAATATCCCCTCCCCTTCATCCCTCCATCACCCTCCTCTCACTTCTTCCCTTCCCATGTCTCTGAGGCCCTCCCCTCTCTTTATTTTCTTTCTTCCGCCATATCTGACTTGCCTCGCCTCGCCTCGCCTCGCCTGCTACCCAACCCCATCCCCTCCTGTTACCACATACAGTGATGGGGGCCGTTTTTCTCAGGGGTGAGCAGGGTTTTTTTTTTTACAGTTCCTCTCACATTTTTCACATTTCTTCTTCTCCCTCGCAGTGGAGTTTTGAGTGTAAGACCTTTCCAAGTGGTCAGCCACATAATTCAGTAATATCGTACATTGTTGTCACAAGACGTGAGTGCATTGTCGAACTGTCAAATCTATAAATGTGTGCACATGTGTGAGAAATGAGCATTTTAAAGTCATGAAGTCAGAGTGCGAAAGGTGAGTGCATTTCGTGTCTGGTTTCTTTATGAACCTCACCTCGTATTTCATTGGCCTCCAGGTAGAGATACTGCAGGGTGGTGGAGACTGTGGGAATGGTAATAAGTTTGTTATAAGAAAGGTCCAGTTCCACCAAGCTGGAGAAGTTGAAGACCTGCGGGTGGACGCTGCGGCTCTGCAGACCACAGCGACTTAGACGGAGGTACTTGAGGTTGAGAAAACCCACAAAGCTGTCCTCATCCAGCCCAGAGAGAGTGTTGTTGGACAGATAGAGCTGCTGGACAGATATGGGTAAATTCTTGGGCACGGACGAGAACCAATTCCCACTGAGGTCCAGCAGGTTCAGACTAAAAAGACCTGCAAGATGAGGGGAAGACAGACATATGTGCAAAGATTAATACGAAATGTGTGTGACAGACATTGTCAATGATAAATTCCAGTGATAGTTCAGAGCAGACTCAGGGCCAGCGTTTATAACATGGCTGATTTAAGCCAAAGGTCTATCATTATCATTATTGAAATATTAGTACTGTACAGAATACTGAGCTGCTTATCTTAGATGAAGTTATTCTTTGCATGTGTTTAAAATGTTGTTTTATTAGTTGTTTTTCATGCTTGATGCTGTTTTTGGAAGTATCAAAAAATATTATGGAGATGTTTTGATGTTTTACAAACCACATATGCAAAATGCACACAAATGGAAAAAGATGTAAAAGTACCGTAGCTTCAAGGGTCGGAAAAAAACGTTATTGTTAACGTTTGTCTGCCGTGCTTGGTGTGAACAAAGCATGAAGCTGTGCTGTACTATCTGATTTTCCATGTCATATATTCTGCATATATAAAGAAAGGAAATGACACATTACACAACCTTTGAGGTCTCCCTCTGTGATGGTTTGCAACCTGTTTCCCTGCAGCAGCAGCAGCGTCAGGTTGTGCAGGTGCTGGAAAGCTCCGGGGCTGATGCTGCTGATTTGGTTGTAGGCCAGTCGTAGCTGCTTGAGTCCAGCTGGTAGACCTCTAGGCACTGATTTCAAGTGGTTGTTGTTGGCAAAAAAGTAGCACAGCTGGGTCTGATTTTGCAGGGTGGCCTGGTCCAGCTTGTCATTCTGCAGCTGGTTGTGGTCCAGGATCAGCCACCGTAGATCAGTAATGTTGGCCAGAGAAGACGAGGACAGGGACGAGATGTTGTTGCGCTAGAAAGAAAGATTGATGGATGTTGATATTTCACCCTTTACAGTTACAATAAAACATATACAGTATCGTGCAGTGGAGGTCCAGTACTGTAGGAAGCGTACAGTGTGAACAAGAAATGAAAAACCACTGTGGGCTAGTGGCAGACCATTGCAAAGAGAACATACACTCAGTGCCCCGTGCCCCGTGTTTTTCCTACCTGAAGAAACAGGTATTGAGTCGTGTCCGGCAGCCTGTCAGGGATGTCTGCCAGGCCTCTGTGGTCACAGTAGAGCGCCGTGGGCCACTGAATGAGGCAGTCACACGCTTGAGGGCAGTCTTGGGGATTGTTGGCTCGGAACCAGGCTGTGTTCATCCGTCCCTGCAGGCTCAGCACGCTGGGCTCACCAAGCAGGCGATCGATCCACAGAGGAACACCTCCATAGTCCATGGCAATGTCAATGACAGGGGTTGAGGCAGAGTCAGAAACGCAGAGCAGCACCAACACGATACAGCACAGGAGAGCCATATATGTAATTCTGTAAAGGAAACATCAGGATAACAGTGTTAGATAAGCCATCGAAGCTGATTTAAACGGGCGGGTTTGAAGGCCTGTGTAAGTTGTTTAATGTCTTCTGACTGTTATAGCGTCGTCAAGTGTAGTTTAAAGTCTGATAACCAGGCCGCCATTCATTTTTAGATATACTAGTGACATGACATTCGTATTTCCCTCAGCATGAATCCGAATGACTTTGCTTAAAGTGCCACCAGCAGGTCAAAGTTTTCACTTATCCATCTCAAAGTCTACTTGATGGCCTGTCAGAAAAAAATCTAGCACCTCAGGATGAATTGTAATGATTTTGGTGACCCCTCGGTTTTTTTAATCTTCAGCGCCGTCATCAGCCAAAAGTTTCAATTTGTCCTGGAAAATGTAGATCACAGAACCACAGCACAACCTGGCAGACTCTTTAATTGAATCTGTCACCCGCAAGTCTCTTCCAAGTAATATACAGAACTGATAAAATGAATGAATGTGAACATGCAAAACTGTGTGCTATGTGAAACTTTTGGTTTCAGTTTGAGGTCACCCTTTTTAATGCTAGCCATTCTTTATGATATTTATCAGTGAATTGGAATAAAATTAATGCATTGCACTGAAATGCAGCACGGCGATGAATTGATATGGTTTGTTTTCGCATACAGGATTCTCTGCAAACTTCCGAGCTAATAATATATTTTTTCCTACATGTACGGCTGTAGATAGTTATGGTAATTCCCACAAGGCTGGTATGCACAAAAACACTCACAGACTCTCAGTTATTGAATGACACAGCAGTGCGTAAGAAAGTTTTGCATCATCAGGAAGTTTGACTTAACCAGCATGTTTGCAAAGTTGCATTTAGCCGTCCACACTTCCAGCACTTGGCTTACAGCACTGCACATGCTCAAAAGATTGCCAAAAAGATTAACTAATCATTCCTTATCAAACTACTGTAATTACTCAGATCCACATTATACAGCACATGTGAATATTTTTGATCTGCTTTGCAGAGAAAAGAAATTGGTGCACTTGGAAAAAAAACAACAAATCAGACAGACACTTACCTGTTTGGTCAGAAGCTACAGAGTTGTCTTAAATTTCCAATGAAACTCTCGGGAACTGTGTGTGTGTGTGTGTGTGTGTGTTAACGTGTCTGCATGTGTGTGTGTGTGTGCTACCAGCTATGTTTACCCACTGCTGGGTAACGTCTGCTACATTCCTCTTCTTCAAATGCTGCCCACATCCCAGACCCCAAACCCTCCTGCATAACCTTCCCTCACTCACTTCTTCCTTCTCCTTTCTCTCAGCTCTGCCCTCGGTAAACGGTTGAACCCACAACATTTGGTGGAAACATGTTTGATTGTGCCATAAAGTACACATTAAAAAAATAGACAAAGAAAAAAGACTAAAGACCTTAAAAAATGCTTAAAAAAGGGGGAAGCAAAGAAAGAAGGAAATAAAATGAAGGCAACTTGGACTCTGATGGTGGAAAGAATTCAGTGAACATGAGAAAATTTTGATCGGCATTCAAGATGCACTTTGTGTGTGTGTGTGTGTGTGTGTGTGTGTGTGTGTGTGTGTGATTGGGTCTACAGTTCTGCCTGTAAGCGTTTAAGCCACAAAGTACCTGGGGAGCCAAAGAGACCATTCTGTGTGTATAAGTGTGTATTCTTGTGTGTGCTTTTGTATGTGCATCCATGTGTGTGTGTGTGTGTGTGTGTGTGTCTTGAAGGAAGTAACTCCTGGCAAGTATCTGAGCGGAGCAGAGGGGGGAAAACTATTCCAGATCTACACCCTCTCCCCTCCCCTTCCCCAATATGCACTGTGAGAAAAGAAAAGAAGCGAGTTGGAGCGACAAGAGGGAAAAAGTTATGACAGTATTTCTTTAAACTATAGAAAGAGTGCCCTCTAGGAAAAACACATGAAATGACACCCACAGTGGACGTCAGCCAACTTTATGACACAAGTGCATGTGTGTGTGTGTGATGATGAAGTACTTTCTTTGCACCATAAACCATGAAAAAACTTTTTTTCCTTTTTGTAAATGCTACTTTCTCTTTCTCTGTGTGTGTGTGTGTGTGTGTGTGTGTGGTATAGGCTACTGCAGCTGCTTTAGTGTTATTTTTACATACAGTTATGTGAACATGTAGGTAATTAAGAGAGCAATACAAGCAATTAGAGGTTGATGAAAGGCTTCCAGAGAAGAGATTTGTGATCGTAACCACAGGAAGTGGTGGGCTGTCAGGCAGTATGAGCCGCAGCAGTTTTTTTATACAGCTCCAGTATCTTGTCTAATTTTAATTTCAGATCTGTGAAATGACCCAACGTGAGCTCCTGCTATTCAAACAATGGATTGCTTTTTCCTGGACATATTTAAATGACTGTGGACCAAGGACAGCTTTAAATGTACACTGACCCTCATGCTTTGTATAAAACATGGTAATAAACTTTGCATTTGTTAGTACTGTACTGCTTCATGCTTCGTGTGTGGACGTTTCCTTACAGCCACTATGCTACAGAGCTGTAATTAGTGACGAGTGCCCACGACACGAGTCAACTGTTGTTCTTCTGCATGTTTCATGGCAATATTATTATTCATCTTCCACCCTTTTTCGTCATTTAATGCAGCCCACAGGGGTGAGAGGACCCCAACAAATTATATATCAAATGGTGCATTTTCATCCCGAATCCCGTGCTGTTACTTTTCTAAGAGATTTGCAAGTTTTTCATCATCAGCTAGAGTGAGGAGGCGAGAAAAAAATCAGTGAAAAAATAAAACGTATTCGGCTACCGTGGCCTCAAATGCCCCACTACAGACATGGATTTTCTAGTATTATATGTCATTTAGTTTTGCAAGTATTTGGTCTGATTTAAAGTCATCTAGCAGTGTAGATGCTGATTGTAACCCTCACCCCTCACCCTCTGCTTCCTAGCATGAAAGAGAAACTACAGTGGATGTGAAACAAACAAAAGGCCTCTCTAGAGCCAGAGGTTAGTTTGTCTGTTCTCCCCTGGAGACCATGAATGTTTTCTTTTTTTTAATTCAGAATCCATCAAATAGTTGTATAGAGGTATTTCAGTCTTGACCAAAGTTGTGGACTGACAGACAAAACAAAATTCCTCTAGTCTGTCTAAAAAACAAAAAGAAAATAATCTCAGCTTCAATCCAGCACATTGTGCCACCTTTCAAAATTCATGCTGCTCCTTCGAGCTAAAATTTCTTGTCGAACTGTGTCATGTTTATGTACCTGATTCATAACTGGTTGGGTGAGGGTTTCTGGAAACATGAGTGAGAGCTGGTCCGCGGTGTGTCAACAGCAGCCTGCTGGCAAATTCTCACAATCGTGCACACTCCTCTCCGTCTGCGTCTAGTTTAGTCGTAAACAGGAGAAGGAAATGGAAAAGGCTCCTTACATCCTCTGCTGGCTCTGATCCCTCTGTTCCAGAATACTACCTTTCACTGAAACTTTACAACATGAATACAGTATATACCTCATACGATTCAGGACTTCTAACATTTAAGACGTGATTACAGAAACTTGTTTTTCATTTACCATCACATTAAAATATTTTTAAACAAATGGATCAAGTATGTAAGAATGATTATTGATACTACACACATATATATATTTACAAGTTGTTTAAACTTGTAAATATCTCTATTTTTTTTATTTTTCTTTATTTTTTTACTATTAACGTCACAATGTGAAACAACATACTTTCTTCGTCTCAGTAACTGAAACTTAAGGGGATGCTGCAGCACAACAATACAGTTTTTGAATGGCTTTAACAAAGTTAAAGTTTCTATATTTTACTTTATTCCCAAACTGACTTATAACATTTGACTGTTCTCATGAGCGATGAGCCAGTCCAAGCTAATTCTGTGGTTTTCACCTACGTCTGAAGTCTGGTGTAACGTCTGAGAAAAACCAGATCACATCACAAGATTAATCTGTTCTTTCGTGTGGTTATTAAATGATTACGATTGCTTGTAAATGAGTCAATACAATAATTACATTTCCCAAAGCAGAAGTTGCCCTGAGGCGGTTTCCTGTCTGAGTGCTGGCACGTACAGCAGATCCTCAAACAGCTTGTCTGATATTGTACGGGCATGTCTGAAGCTGGTCATTTAGATCCGCGTTTCTGTCCACATTAGTAATGTAATCTCTAATATTCACCCTCCTCTTAGCTGTTTTTGGTCTCTAAGAAATCCTCAGGAAAATATCTGACTCTGACTTTATCCGCTTGTCATTTGGTGCTGTAGTGTACAGTAGGTCTTTAGAGTCTTTGTGCCTAAACACTGATGAAACTGAAAATTAGCTAAAGAGATTAAAACTGCTTTTACCAGGCTGTAAACATGTTTATTTCTGCTGTGAAGTGAACTCATTCAGCCAGCCTCAAGTTGCCATTTGAGGGACTGCAGTTTGTGGCACTTGGTTTCACTTGACAGTCATAGAGTAAAACAAAAGAGTAGTGTTGCAGGCCATAAAACTGAAACAATGACTGAAAGACTTTAAAACGCTCTGTAGAGCTGAGAAGAAATGAGCTTTTTGTTATTTTGAACAGCTAGTTAATGGACCTCAAATAGAAATCGATGTGTTCATTGTTACTCAATGTTTATTTCCCAATATCACAGAAATACAGATGCCTACATTAGTTAACATGTCACTTTTAGACAATAAAAAAAAAAACAATCAGTGCTCCAAAGCAGCAGCTGAGCCTGAATTAACACATATCTTCAGTATGTTTGTTCTTCTTCCTCTTCTCATAATTACATTCACCATCTGCACCCTGAACTCGTCTCAGTTCCTGTCACTAACACAGGAGGGCACTGTTTTCTCACACAAGTTCGGTGCAGGTTGGGATAAACTAAGGTAAAGGTCAACTATGCAGATGGTAATTGTAGGATTACAAGAAAGCAATGCCACGAATGATATATATCAATTTGCTAGGATTTATTAATGTAAAAAAAAAAACAGAAAGAAGAAGAAGGCCTAATTATTTTTATTACTGTTTTTATTACTGACCAAGTTTAACTACTGCTGTACAACAGATGGTGTTTAAATGCATGTGCATTACAAACTGCTTGGTCACCATGACACCCTTCAATGTATTTTCAAGATTTCCTTTTTTTTTAAAGTGCTGCACAGCAGATTTAACACTGGTCAAATCATAAATTTTGCAACGATGTCAACAGAATTTATATTAGACCCATAATTAAAACTGTTACCAACATACATGCATAAAAAAAACCTGCTGCTTTTATCTGTATGAGAAAAAGATGAGAGGCCTGACGTGGTGCAATCATGAACATCTGTGCATGATTTGTGTGTGTGTGTGTGTGTGTGTGTGTGTGTGTGTGTGTGTGCATAGACATCTGCTTTCTATTGCATGGTTTATGCTGTCCTCTGTGCCCTGGGGTGCCATGGTTCAAGTTACCTCTGGGAGACACATCGTCCAGGGAATACTAATACTGAACCTCTATCATGGAGTGCATCACATGTGTGGTATTAAATTAAACAATGCCTCAGTATGTAACTCAGTATATTTTCTTTAGTGAGTGAGAAGGATTGCATTTGAGGACTTCAAAAGGGGCCCACGGCTGTTGAATTGGTAGTAGGAGGGTGTGTGAAAATCACATTCTGGAGACAATAATACGGGTCCCACGGGGTTAACCATTAAATTGAAGGGTTCAGACTTGGTGAGAGTCTGGGTTAAGCACGTAATGATTATGGTGAAGATTAGAGTTAGCGTGTCGGAAGTGATTGTAAGTCAGTACAATAAATGTGACAAACAACAATCTTCTCGACAGACAGGGGGGACTGAGAGATGATAAACTGCCACAGACCACATCACTCGCTGCTTGTGAGTAACAAGATTTAGTAAATTATGATTTTGTTTAGAGTTTACATACTATAATTTGTTTGTGTCTTTTTCTTCCACACTAAAATTTCTCCCTTTTGTGGCAGGAAACTAAACATATTTCTTTACTTATAGACTAACTTATTAATTCCTTATTTTTTGCTTTTTTTATTATTATTATTTCAACTGCATTAAGGCGAAATGAATCCAGATGAAAGAACATCTGACGTCCATACGTACATAACAAAACCATTTAGTCAGTTTCCTCCAAACAAAGCGAATGTCCTCTCACTGCTTTAATGCTTTAATTCTGTGCTGCAGAGATAAGTGGAGTTTTTAAGCACAGGTTTAAATATTTCATACCAGCTTCTTCTTCTCTGCAGGTGAGTGACCAGAGATGCAATCTTCAGAATGAAAATTCCTGTGACATTCCTGTGAAGAGTTCACGGCCTGAGTGGAAACGGCCTGGTCCTCTGATCTTCTGATCCCTGCTCAGCGTTGCTCATGACCCAGACAGAAGACGAGTGGAGAGACACGGGTGGGGGCTGAGCATGTTTGGGGCTATGCAGAGTCCACCTGGGCCTCTTGCTTTGAAGTCCCGGTCAGCAGAGAATCAGTTTCTCTCCCTCTAAATGAGAACTGCTTGTTCACCCTTTCTTTATGCTGTTTGCATATGTAGATGTGTATCTGTCTCCCACACACAGATAATTTAACCACCTCATATAAACAGGTCTTTGATGTCATGTTAAAGTATTAACCATATAGGGTTCATAAAGTTTTTAATCATCGGTAATGAGTAAAGTGTTGGAGTTCATGCTGGGTCAGTGCACAAGTGCTTCTGTGTTGAGAAGTCTGTCACCAATAAAATCACATTTAAATTTAATATAAATAACTAACATGATCGGTGTAGTCTTTCAAAAACTGACTGGTCTGTTCTGCTGCATCTGCTGTCTATAGATGCCTGCGGACACAGAAAAGTATTTCCTGATGCTGCAATAAGAAACTGCAGGACAGCAGCATTTAGGAATAAGTTGCTTTATGTATCTGTGTGTCCTTCCTATTTGGGAGTCATGCCAGTGTTCAGCCCTTCTCATTCCAAGCTTTAACAATCACCATCTTTGGGACTATAAATTATTCTTTAACACAGCTGGGCTTTTCCTTTCTTCCCTTTTTTGATGTGTAAAGTATTTTTCTTTTTGTCAGAAGTCGGACACAGTCGCTACACTGAGTAGCAACCGTCTTTAAATAGCATATGTAAGGCACTACGCCAGTTTACGCAGCGGCCTTTCCAATGCTGTTTCTGCCGAGATATTGTAGTGATGACACGTGCTGACAGGACTGCTCTTTGAGCCCAGAGACAAATGTTCAAAGCAAGATATCAGGAATATTTTAACAATTCATAAAATATAGGTCCACTTGCTTTCCTGCCAGTTGTTTAAAGATGAATGGCACTCACATTTCCATGAAATATGATGATACCGGCAGGAGACAGTTGGCTCTTCTTAGCATAAAGACTGAGCAAACAAGCACTGTGAAAAAGAAACACTCCAGTGTCATTGTCACGGAACAAAGGCTTGAACCCAAATGCACGACTCAGGAGACAAAGTGAAAAATAAACAAAATATTTTATTATCAAAGTACAACAGAAAATCACTCACTGGGAGGGAAAACCTACTAACAAACTCAGGGGAGAAGGTAACAAACGAAAAACCACTCTAATGAGGAAAAAATCTATGAAAATGCAAAGACAAAGTAACAAAGCAAAATACAAAACCTGATGAGACACGAACACGAGACAAGGACTTTGACGAGATCAGGGTAAGGAGCTGGTTCTCTGGCACAAAGGACAAGACGAACTGGCAATAGACAAAGGGAGACGCAGACAATATATACACAGGGTGATAGGGAAAAGGTGGAAACAATCAGGGCGGAGACACATGAGGAAGGGCAAGTGACCTGAAACGAGAAGAGAGTTATCAGGAAATGACAAGACAACCTAAACATAGCAAGCTTTATTAGTCATGACAGTCATATTTTTGTTCTAAGCTATGTTAACTGTACAAAAATGATTAGGATGGGAGAGAGGTTTATGAAAGGGGGACGGTATTCCATTTTTTCTTAATGTAGTCTGTTCTTTGTTAGATCTAAAGATTTTATTGACTTAATCTTAATCTTGATGGTTTAGGCCCACAATACATAAACGAAATGTTAGTAGAATATAGACCCAGTAGGGCTCTGAGATCTACTGACTCTGGCTCAGCGTTGCTCATGACCTAGACAGAAGACGAGTGGAGAGACACGGGTGGGGGCTGAGCATGTTTGGGGCTATGCAGAGTCACCTGGGCCCTTGCTTTGAAGTCCCGGTCAGCAGAGAATCAGTTTTTCTCCTCTAAATGAAAAACTGCTTGTTCACCCTTTCTTATGCTGTTTGCATATGTAGATGGTTATCTGTCCCCACACACAGATAGTTTAACCACCTCATATAAACAGGTCTTTGATGTTATATTAAAATATTAACCTTATAGGGTTCATAAAGTTTAATCCCAGTAATGAGTAAAGGTTGGAGTTCATGCTGGGTCAGTGCACAAGTGCTTCTGGTTGAGAATCTGTCACCAATAAAATCACATTTAAATTAATATAAATAACTACATGACGGTGTAGTCTTCAAAAACTGACTGGTCTGTTCTGCTGCATCGGCTGTCTATAGATGCCTGCGGACACAGAAAAGTATTTCCTGATGCTGCAATAAGAAACTGCAGGACAGCAGCATTTAGGAATAAGTTGCTTTATGTATCTGTGTGTCCTTCCTATTTGGGAGTCATGCCAGTGTTCAGCCTTCTCATTCCAAGTTTAACAATCACCACTTTGGGACTATAAATTATTCTTAAACACAGCTGGGCTTTTCCTTTCTCCCTTTTTTTGGTGTAAAGTATTTTTTTTTTGTCAGAGATCGGACACAGTCGCTACACTGAGAGCAACCGTCTTAAATAGCATATGTAAGGCACTACGCCAGTTACGCAGCGGCCTTCCAATGCTGTTTTCTCGCAGATATTGTAGTGATGACACGTGCTGACAGGACTGCTCTTTGAGCCCAGAGACAAATGTTCAAAGCTAGAGATATCAGGAATATTTTAACAATTCATAAAATAAGTCCACTTGCTTTCCTGCCAGTTGTTTAAAAGTGAATGGCACTCACATTTCCATGAAATATGATGATACCGGCAGGAGACAGTTGGCTTTTCTCAGCATAAAGACTGAGGAAACAAGCACTGTGAAAAAGAAACACTCCAGTGTCATTGTCACGGAACAAAGGCTTGAACCCAAATGCACGACTCAGGAGACAAAGTGAAAAATAAACAAAATATTTTATTATCAAAGTACAACAGAAAATCACTCACTGGGAGGGAAAACCTACTAACAAACTCAGGGGAGAAGGTAACAAAGAAAAACCACTCTAAGAGGGAAAAATCTATGAAAATGCAAAGACAAAGTAACAAAGCAAAATACAAACCTGATAAGACACGAACACAAGACAAGGACTTTGACGAGATCAGGGTAAGGAGCTGGTTCTCTGGCACAAAGGACAAGACGAACTGGCAATAACAAGGGAGACGCAGACAAATAACACAGGGTAATGGGGAAAAGGGGAAACAATCAGGTCGGATACAC